>NC_057941.1:1655000-1750000 GCF_018555375.3 Anguilla rostrata
CCTTGTGTTGTTTTAACGTTAATGTTACAGACTATTGCCTGAATGACTGCCGTATGCTATTGCTACAAGTTGTTTCAACCAAGTCCTGCATTTAGGATTTTTCTAGAAGTCACTGTAGCATAATTCTCAGAGGGTGATCTGATGGCTCAACAGTGTCAGCAGAAAATCACCTAATTCGCCATAATCAGGTCTCTGAGGAACGTTCTCAAAGCTGGTCTGAATGGAGGCTGAGAATCCTGTTCCTTAATTTTAAATCATATTGAAGAAAAAAAAAAAAAACAAAAGTCGAGTCGAGGCTCTTGCTTTATAATCTTGTGGGGAGTGATAGGTTGGCAAGGCCAAAACGTGGGTCTCCATGGTGACAGGCAGCTGCCCTAACCGCCAAGCTAAAGGCCCACTAGCGGATCCCTACAATATGATTTAAACTTAAAGAACAAGCTCTCGGGATTGGGGTGTTCAAAGTAGGGGTCCAAACACGGCAAATTTAACCGCAGAATTCCGTACTCCCGTGTGCACTCATGATAGCTGCGATTGCCGCATCTCGTTTTTCACAACTGAAGCACGTGGCCCACGCTAGTTCGTGATGCGTCCCTGGTTTGGCTCGTGTGCCAATGCAGGATTTCCTGCCATAACCAAGGAATAGGACCGGTATGGGCACAGCCCAGTCACTTATTTCATCCAACTTGATCTTCTCGGCCCTTGCCTGACCTGGAAATCGATCGCGGTTCGCCACCTTTAAGGACATTCCAACCCGTTAAATGCTCCTTTGAGGTGCAAGGAGGCTCCTGTAGGATGCCTCAGCGAGGAAACACGGGTGCAGCACCTTTGTGGAAGTCTTTTTTTGGAACACGTGACGTATAAATGATCCACCCATTGGATCCACCTCTCTCCGTCTGCCAGGTCTGTCACGGAAGTGGCTTCCAGCTGGCACCTGACTGAACAAGGACGTTCCACTCGCCTAACACACGCTGCCTCCATTCCTCTGTCCGCATGTCTTTTCCTCACAACCTTCCCTGGCGTCCTCTGTCGGGAGGAGCTAAGGAGCAGGGACAGGGTGTGAGGGAGAGCTTCAGGGAGTTAAAATAAGCGATTTTAATGAGCCCTATGACTCCCCACCGCTGGGTGATCAAGCAGAAGTGAATCATTCATGAGCTGACGGCAGGGGGCGCTCTGGGGGGAAAATGGGCCATTTTCAGGGAAAACCTGCCACCGGTCTTGCTTCCATCAGTGCGATGTGAGCAGAGCAGAAAGAAGGAGGGTACTTTGGATGCCGCGTGCTCTTATACACAATGACTATACATCACCCGGACCAGGGCTGTTAACCATGGTGTCTGAATCTATGAGCTTGGACCGGTGACAAAACGGGATGCTCAGCGACATAAATCGCCTTTACCACAACAACAATTCACCGGCATTCTTTTCAGTGAAGTCCCGCTGAAAATCTCAGCCATTTATTCAAGATGTTCTAATTAATAACTAAAGCCATAATACACAAAGGAGTGCAGATAAGCACGACCTCTCCAAAAACAATAAATAAATAAATAAAATACTGCCAATACCTGCTTTGTCCTCTCCAGAGTGCACCAGCTGTGCGCTCCAGTCTCCCAGGCTGTACTCTCTGATACAGACTCGAGTCTGTGAGACTCAATGTCAGTGGAAAAAATACACCTTTCGTTGGCATTGACAGGATGAACCTCATTCACGCCATGTAAATATTCAGCTAATGGAATGTGCAACAACAAAATCTGGCTGCAGACAGTAAAGGTTTATGGGTTCTTTGTTGTTTTTTTTTTGAGTGGGATATGGCCATTAATATCCAAGCTAGCTAGCTGGCTGGGCTAGCTCACTGGACTACCTTGCTTATTTGCTTGCTTGCTAGTTGACTTGTCACTTAAAAATAAAAGGGATCAAGTAATAAATAAAAGGTACATTCTGTCTATATGCATTTTTATCCTTTTTTTTCTTGCAGAGATTTGTAGCATACATTCCAGTCCATAAATGAAAACTATTTAACACAAAGCCTGTTTGAAACTGCTAAATCAAAGCTGAGATGTACTAAATTTTCTACGAAGCGGCCCATTTGAGCACCATTTGAGCCTTCCACAATCAGCAGCTTAAGATAACCTTGTCGTGATTCACGAATCCAACAATCAGTTATTTCTTGGATAAGAATTTTTTTCTCCAAAAACCAGTGCAGTTCTATCCAGTTGAAGGGATTAGTTCATTTTAGTTTTAATATATTTGCACACATTAAAAACAAACACAGACGACAGCGTTTAAAAAACGTGCCACAAAAAGCGACGGTGTAAAAAAAAATAAGAATAAGAAGCGCGTGGGCGAAGGGGCTGCACGCGGGAGCCGCAACGTTCCTCCGGCCGGCTGCTCGCGCGGCGCCATCGACCCGCGAGGCGGGGCCGTGGGATCAGAGGAGCGGACAAACGGCAGCCGCGCCGCCGAGCCGGACGGGAAGCGCCAGACGGAACCGGAGGAGACAGCCCGTCCGCATAAAACCCCCCCCCCCGTCCGTGGAGGGGTGAGAAGCCAATTACGCACTGCCCTGCAACGCTGCCGGCCACGGCTGCCGGTCGGCGGCTGGCAGGTTCAGCGTTTGAAATAAGAGTGTCCGCCTGACAGACCAGCCCTTCAGCAGGAAGGAGCTGCACAGCGCTCTGCGTGCCTCACACACCTCTCATTATGAGAGATAAAACGGCAGCTGCACAGAAGTGTGACAATATTTTGACGGGATAAATGACACTGAATATGCAGTCTAAGTATTACACGGCACAGAGTGCTGGGAAAGATGAGGTGTTTTGGCAATGGGTAATGTACACCATGCATGGGGCGACATAGCTCAGGAGGTAAGAGCGGTTGTCTGGCAGTCGGAGGGTTTTCCGGGTCCGATCCCCCGCCCTGGGCGGGTCAAAGTGTCCCTGAGCAAAACACCTAACCCCTAATTGCTCCCAACGAGCTCACTGGTACCTTGCATGGCAGCCTTTCACCGTTGGTGTGTGTGTGTGTGTGAATGGGTGAATGAGAGGCATCAACTGTAAAATGCTTTGGATAAAAGCGCTATATAAATGCAGTCCATTTGCCATTTACACTGCATCTCCTCCCCTCCTGTGTATGTAGCAGAGCTGGTGGGGAGGCAGTTCTCTTTTGACTGAAAACAGCAATTTGAAGCAGAAAAACTCCAGGAAATTTGGACAGTAAACAATAAGGACACAGCACAGCTGCAGTCAAGGCAACATGTCCAGTCCACGAGCTTGAATCCTTATTTTTTTTCCCCCCCGTGAGATAGAATTCCTACATGGATTATGAGAATAAACGGTTCAGTCGGATTCCAAACTACATTCCTTTTTATTTATCAACTGCAGTATAAATACACGGAAATAATGGTGACAAGAACCGTCATTTGACCGGCATGGTAATTTACGGGCGTTATCGTACAGACAGAGTGTGAATAACAGCACGAGCATCACAATAGCGAGGCCCAAACGGGGCTTCGGTGCAAATGGATTCTGAAAGATTGACATTCCTCCGCTTCCTCGGGTTTCTTTCACTCAGTAACAAGGAGCTACTCACCGCAAGGATGACTTTTTAACCGTCACGTACACGACTGGTTCTGTTTGCGTGGGCTTGTTTGTTTTGAACGCCAAATGCATCGTTAAAATTGAATGTGTGACGCATACAAAATAACCTTGTTTCTTCTCCTTATCTGAACTCCTACTCCCTCAAATGAATGAATGAGTGAGTGAATGAGTGAATGAATGAATGAATATTTCAACCTGCATCTAAATCCATGGCATGCCTCATTTGGTTCCCTGGTCATAGAATAGTTCTAATTAAATTCTACACCATCTGTCAATCGCCTTAAATTCTACACCATCTGTCAATCGCCTGTTGGAGTGCACTTATATCCTGGTGGTGGATTCTGGATTGGGTCTAAGAGTGTGCTCACACCCTGGCGGTGGATTGTGGGTTGGGTCTAAGAGTGTGCTCACACCCTGGTGGTGGATTGTGGGTTGGGTCTAAGAGTGTGCTCACGCCCTGGCGGTGGATTGTGGGTTTGGGTTTAAATGAATCTGCTGCAGTAATTGCTCTGTAAGTGCACCCCTCGGTGAAGACCACAATCCATTACTCAGAGAGCCCCCTGGGGAGTGTGGAAGGGGGGTAAGAGAGTAATTTTGTAGGAGGGAGAGGGGTGTTGAGGGTAGCGGTGAATAGATTGCATGTCTGAGCATGTGTGACGATGGGGGGGGCGGGGTGTTCAACAATCATGGTAATCTCGTTTTAGTCTGCCAGCGGAGTCTGTTCTCTGGAGAAATCACACCACTTCCAACAAAACATGTTCCTTTTTATTCCTCTGGCGCCGCCGCACGGGGGGGGGGGGGGGGGGGGGGGGGGGGGGGGGGTGCGGGATCCTCCACCTCAGAACACGCCGGAATATTCTACTTTCAGCTGGAGATCTGCCTTTATGCGCGGGACGAGCTTCCTGCACCGCAGCGAGGCGCTCTTCAAGGGCCCCCGCAAAAAAGAAAGCCCCCACCGAGCCTATCATTGTTCCGGAACAACAGACCGAGAGAGAGCAGAGAATGTTAACACTGACCCACAATCCTTTGCACACACGCACACACACACACACACACACAAAATGATCTTTTGTGGCACAGTAGGCTTTTTTCCCCCTCGACGTGATCTAATGCAAGATTGAAATTGATGTAGTCGAGCGACGAGCAGCCGAAATCACTTATCACCACAGGCTGATTTCACTTAGGAGGGGGAAGAAAAAAATTAGCAATCAATTTCTGTCCCATCGTGTATCAGAACGGCAGTCGGTTCTCAAAGCCTTCTTCTTCTTCCCAGGGATAGATTTCCAATGGAAGCCCAGATCTGAACGGCAGAGCTACTTAACATGGCCAGGGTCTAACCTGCGAGTGCACAGCCAGGAGCCCAGGGGGAAGGAGGGTGGGTGAGAATCCCGGCATAAATAAAAATAGTTTTGAACAAAGATGCTTCACAGAGGATCAGATAAATCCGCAGTGGCTTTTCAAAAAGGAGAATATTTGAATGTAACAGACACTGTTTCCCAGGAGCAGAGACTCCACAGATTCTACAAAGCTTCATCTCGCACAGATCCCCGTTTCTAAGGGAGACTAAATTTGCATGTTGATTCGCATGGGCACACTCGTGCACAAACACACGGACTCTCACGCTCTCACACACATACACGCATACTTACACACATACACGCATACTTACACACATACACGCATACTTACACACATACACGCTCTCACACACATACACGCATACTTACACACATACACGCATACCTACACACATACACGCATACTTACACACATACACGCATACCTACACACATACACGCATACTTACACACATACACGCATACTTACACACATACACGCATACCTACACACATACACGCATACTTACACACATACACGCATACCTACACACATACACGCATACTTACACACATACACGCATACTTACACACATACACGCATACCTACACACATACACGCATACTTAACACAACCATACACACATACGCATACCACACATACACGCATACTTACACACATACACGCATACTTACACACATACCACGCATACTTACACACATACACGCATACCTACACACATACACGCATACTTACACACATACACGACATACTTACACACATACACGCATACTTACACACATACACGCATACTTACACACATACACGCATACTTACACACATACACGCATACCTACACACATACACGCATACTTACACACATACACGCATACTTACACACATACACGCATACTTACACACATACACGCATACTTACACACATACACGCATACTTACACACATACACGCATACTTACACACATACACGCATACTTACACACATACACGCATACTTACACACATACACGCATACTTACACACATACACGCATACTTACACACATAAGCACATACACACACACACACACACACAAATACACATACACTCACACTCATAGACTCACACACACACACACGCACACAGACACACATACACTCACAAACGCACATGTACACACCACTACACACACACACACACACACAACAGCCAGGCTGCCAAAACCGACAAGGCCTCCATCCTACAGGAAACAATAAAGTTTGTCTCTTGGCACTAAACATCACACATGAAGAAACTCAGGCATGTGGGCTATGCACAGCATCAAGATACAGGACCTAAGAAGTCTGTCAGCATTGCCACATGCCACCGCGTATTGCCTATAACAAGGCTGATCTCGAGTTTGTATTCTGGAAAAAGAAAGAATAGTACAAACAGTGGAACACTGACAAAAAATGCTGTTAACAGATGCCAGGTAAATTCCCCTTTACCTCTACCTGCTTTACCTCTATGCTCCTTTACCTCTACCTGTTTTACCTCTATGCTCCTTTACCTCTACCTGTTTTACCTCTATGCTCCTTTACCTCTACCTGTTTTACCTCTATGCTCCTTTACCTCTACCTGTTGCCACATCAGTGAGGGCAGGTGTGTGGTAACTAGAAAAAGCACACAGGAGAAACAGGGCAAAACACAATCTTCACTGCTTTTATCAAAAATAATCAATTTCTCCAGGACATAATCAACACTGCAGTTGGAACAGAAGTAACTATAATTTACTATTTACTCACTAACCGCCTAACTGTCTACATGGTAAGCCAACCATGATTTTTTTTTCATAATAACGTTTTTATTTTTTCATATTTCCATTAAGTAAATTAAATTTGGGTATAGCACAGGTTAAGAAAATGTAATTTAAGCAATTCATTAGTCAACGCAGTCATCCGTTCAGCAGTGAAATGCGACCATCGTTCATAAATCTAACACTATCCTTAACCCCGCCTTGACATGTTGCACAGTAACGATTATGAAAGTTAATTCCGAACCTTTTACTCTCCATGCATTTGCTGTACGCAGTGTGGTCATACCTCACAGCCATTCCATGCCTCGGAGATTAAACAGTGTGTGATATACTGCGCATATATGATTACATGCCATATATCTATCACATACACAATGACTGGTTCCATGGTCCGTTCGCTCGCTCGTAAATTGAGGTACGATAGCGATGTTAGCGTGGACGGCCACATTAAAAGGCGACACTTAATTAGACGCTCAAGGCTGGATTTAAATATTACCTGGAGCTTGCCAGGCGCACCTGCTGTTGCGTTTCCCGGCAGACTGAATCTGCATAAAATGATATGTAGTGTTACGGCGCACTTAACGGCGCGCCGGCGCTGCTCGCCCCGCGTTTGTTATGCCGGGGAATTCTGAAGCTCCCGTCTGGAGATGGAAATCAAATAATGAGCGAATTCACTTCCGCAACTCATTTAATTTTCTGAGCCATTCAGCAACCGAACCCCCCCCCCCCCCTTGCGCCTCGATGCGGGAGCTGATCTGCCTTCCTGTCAAGCCCAAATATGTAACGAGGGTAACCAAAAACTCCTGCTGAACGAATTTCCCCGTGCAGGTTTGTTGCGCGAGATTTATATATTTATTTATATATTTTTAATAAGCAAGGGAAATAAAACCCGTGATGAAAGTGCTGAGATACGGTGAACTGCTTAGCCTACCGCTCCCCCCAGAACCTGGATGCTATTACCGACCCGCCTCTTCAGCTGCCAGGGAGGGAACAGCATGTTTTTGAAGCGCAAAATGTTCTCTTCTCTCCTGCAACCATCCATGGTCCAACAAGCGCGCAGCACGCGCAGACGACAGCCAAAGACTACTGAACCAGGGTTCCGCAGACTACTTAATCCCGAATGTCAAGAGCAACGCTCTCTAATAAGCGCGTGAAGGGGTGTAATTCACACACAACGCATAAAAATCATTCGGTGGAACGAACTGGCGGAGACACGGGTAGGTCGCTCTTGATTTTGAACGACCTCTTAAAATTTACAAGGGCAAAGTGAAACCCTGTAATTTTCGCTCTGCTAATCGGGGTCATTTTTCAGCTCGTCAGTGCTCGTCAGAACTGTTAATCTCCATAAACCGTTGTAATGATGAGGGCAGGATTCAGTCAGGACAGACAGGTTGTATTACATTTTTTCACAAAGAATGTGCAGGTGTTCAATTAATAACCTGAACTAATTTCAGTTGAGTCATTTTAGGATTCACAAAGAAGTGTACCTTCTTTAAAAAAAGAGATAACAATAACATAAAAATGTACGAACATATTGCATTAGAGGGACCATATGTTGGATTTCCACAGGGGTGGGAGGGCAATATGAATCTATGAATATGAGTCTAGATGGGTATATTTTTGTGGGGGATACTTTTGGTCCCAAAACGAATTAATGTGTGGGAATGTGAGGACGAATGGTCAGGAAATTGTGTATACATTGGATGAAAAAAAACAGACGCATTAAGAATTCTTAATAGTCTGTAATACTGTGACTGGTTAATTTACAATATCACATTTTAGGTAACTAGCAATCATTGTGACAACAGTATGATGATATTAGCTCACGATGTATTGGCCAACGCCAGATAAAGCATGTTCAGAGGCATCTGTATATAGCAAGCAGGATGCTCCAGATCCGTGAAACCAATTTGTCTGACAAGATAATTAGGCCTCCACTCTCGCCCTCTACCTCCGCTCTCGCACGAGCTCCGCGTTTGATCTTTCCTTCTGAGGAGCCGCACAGCAGAAACCATGTTGTTGCTGAGTGACAGACGCTGGGAAAACTGTCACTTGAAAGTGCTTTCAAAAAACGACAACAGCCGGAGGGCGCGCGCCGAGCCTGAGCGAGACGAGAACGCTCCGGAACATTCCGGAACGCTGCGCTAACCCGAGTTCCGAACCGGCCTTTGTGTCTGTGATGCGTAAACGAGCATTTCCCTGGTAGGCGTAAAATTAGTGCAAAGTCCAACCCCACCGGTCCACACACCTACCTGCCCTCAGGTCAAATCCCTCGTGTACTCGTTCAGTATAATCGCTCTATTAAAGCAGGCTGCGGGACAGACCGGTTCCATCGCCTCGTATTAATGTTTGTTTAGTGGACAGCCATTTTCTATCTGAGCCAAACTGCACGTGATCTTGTGATTTAGAGCACCGAGCTTAGTCTCTTCTGCTCCACAGTATCTGGATCTGTCGAGGTGAAGTATCTGTAAGCATCTGGAATGGGAACAGACGAGTGTGTAACAGTATGGTTCAGATGGTATATAACCAAACAGGGGAAAAAAACAGCAGGGATGCAACACACTGCAGAAATGAGTACGGAGATTAAAGGGCTTGAGTCTCATTGATTCCTGAAAGAAAGTTTAATGGCCCCCAGGAAATTGCAAAGAGCCATATGTTGGCAACAAATAAAATGTCCATTATAGCGCATAAATGCCACTGATAATATCACTCACTCACGTGCCACCGATAATACCACATCGCTCTCAGTCTCCAGCGAAACTTCAGCCCTGCACAAATCCAGAGCGGGCACTTTGTCGCATGTAAAAAAACAAAGAAGTGTGAAAAAAGGCACACAGTAAACGCGTCTTAAACACGCTATGAGCTGTGCATTCCATTCGCCATGGGGGGGGGGGGGGGGAATCCCAGCTGGTAGGTCTTTACAGACCACCAAAGAGAAAGAGTGTGGCAGGCTGCTTCATTTTGGGAATACAGTTCATTTCACTCCTTCAAATTCTCAGCTTAAATCCCACAGGGCCAAAAGAAAAAAAAAAAAACCAAGTGGGCTAATTTTCCTGCTGGCGTCTCTGCTCGCTGTGTACAGTCACACGAAGTGGCTCTCTGGCCGGAGAGGAGCGGCTTGCATTAATCACACGGCGACAGGGCGTCCGTCACGTCCTCTCACCGTATCGCCCGGCAACAGACAGGTTCTGTATGCGTGTCGCAGCTTTGGCCGTCCACGCCTGGCGCCAGGGAGGATTCTGGGAGTTCGTTCTCCCCGCACACGCACGCTTTACCCAAGGATACTCCACTCGACTGCCAGGGATTTACTTTTTTCAAATTTTATTTTTAAAGAAAATTATTCTTCTCATTTATTCATTGTAGGCTTGCGAGATGATATTAAATATTTATTCTAATTTATTTCAGTCTTGCCTTCTGGTGCCAAATTCGAACGCCGCCGCCGGGAGCGTTAGCATCCGGCTCGCGTGGCGCGGCACTTCAAACGAAACCCTACAAATCGCTACACGCAGAAAACATTTTCAGCGCAGCTTTACACTTCTAAATTTTTTAATACGTGAAATGCATGCTGGGACCCATCAGTTAAATAAGAGTTTGTACTGTTCTAATTACAGCAGCTGATAAACAAAGACAAACTGCTCCAGCTTCTCCACTTTTGGGAAAATGCAGCTCATATTCTTTTATCTCGTATCTAGATGACTCATACAGCTTGAGAGTGAAAGACAGGCAAATGTTACAGTACGTAGCTCACAGGCATCTGAACTGAAATGTCCTCTTTAAAAAAGAAAACTCCTGTCGGGTGGCAAGGCATTTAAAATAGATTTCAAGGGATTTCAGTGGCATGGCAAGGAGACGTTTAGTCTGACAAATGACATTTTTAGAGGGTTTAACTTGCAGCGGTCACTTTCCCGAGCTGAATCAGAGGATTTAGAGCGCTTTGGACAGGAGGGAGCGAGCAGTCGATCTTCGAAGCGGATTCTCTGTCTGAAGGACAGTTCCATTTTCAGTTGTGGAAGGAGTGTGGGGGTTTCCCGCACCTGAGGCTGACCTTTGACCTGGACCAGGTTCAGGTGGCTCCCCTAATCCCAGCCCATTCAAAAAACACATGTAACAAACATTCCCCTCTCTCTCTGTCTCTCTCTCTTTCTCTCTCTCTGTCTCTGTGTCTATGTGCGTGAGAGAGAGAGAGAGTGAGTGAGTGAGTGAGTGAGAGAGAGAGAGAGGAGAGAGAAAGAGAGAGTGAGTGAGTGAGTGAGAGAGAAAGAGGGGAGAGAGAGAGAGAGGGGAGAGGGGGAGAGAGAGAGAGAGGGGAGAGAGAGAGAGAGAGAGAGAGGGACTGTGTGTGTGTGTGTGTATGGATTCATTCCCCTTATAGAGCTCTTCTGTGGTGCCCATAAACTTGGAGTCCATTGCAATGCTCGTCCAGGAAACCAGCAACTATAAAAAGAGAGCATTGCCTTGGGAACGAGTTGTCACTGGTTAACCACCGCACCGCTGGGTACCGTTACGGTGGGAATGTGTGTCCTGTGGCATTTCATCCCCCTCTCCTCCCTCTCCCTCTCCTCCCTCCATTTGCTTGCACTGTTCTCCCCAGACTCCCTGCTCTCATCAGCATCTGTTCATTCCCATCCGTTTATCGTTCCTCGTGTTCATCTCCGACCGCCTGGCGGATATTAGCCTCTCTTCTCTCCCGTACGCCTCGGCGTTCCCGTTTCTCTCCCGTACGCCTCGGCGTTCCCGTTTCTCTCCCGTAAACCTCGGCGTTCCCGTTTCTCTCCCGTACGCCTCGGCGTTCCGTTTCTCTCCTCGTATCGACCTCGGCGTTCCCGTTTCTCTCCGTACGCCTCGGCGTTCCGTTTCTCTCCCTCTCCTCCTTCTTCCCGTACGCTCGGCGTTCCCGTTTCTCTCCCGTACGCCTCGGCGTTCCCGTTTCTCTCCCGTACGCCTCGGCGTTCCCGTTTCTCTCCCGTACGCCTCGGCGTTCCCGTTTCTCTCCCGTACGCCTCGGCGTTCCCGTTTCTCTCCCGTACGCCTCGGCGTTCCCGTTTCTCTCCCGTACGCCTCGGCGTTCCCGTTTCTCTCCCGCACGCCTCGGCGTTCCCGTTTCTCTCCCGTACGCCTCGGCATTCCCGTTTCTCTCCCGCGCGCGTTGGCGGAGTCTGCCGCTAAAGAAGGACAGCGCCGATCTTCTCTCCTCTCGCAGGTGAGAAAGCCGCTGACTCCGCCCCTCCGGCGACTGATTCCCGTCCGTCAGGCCGCGCGCGGAAGTCTTTCTCCCGCCTTGCCGGGGGTCCGAGCCCACCTTGATTCCTCATCACACTTCCCGGCGAGATCCAGTTCTGAGTCGTCCTTCTCTGCAGCCGCGTACCCCCCCCTCTCAGGCATCCCAAGATCTGCGGGTGCTGAAATATTTCTAAGATTGATTTGATTTTTAATTCAACGATTTTTTGAACAAAGAGAACCTGCATCACATGAACATCTGGACCAGGAGTGAACGGGAGACCGAACGTATTCATAACTTATTCATAACACTTAAATAACGTATTCATAACGCTTAAATAATGTGTCCAGACACACAGAGACTGACTGCAATACATGCAGAGGCTCATTACCTCAGTAACTCCCAGCTTGAGCTCAGTGTGCCTGCTCCAAAATAAGGATCTCTGAGCAGATGTGCTTCACATGTCCGATGCCCCCCCCGGTTAATCTGCCCCCCCCCAGTTAATCTGCCCCGGTGGATATAACGCTGCTGCCTCTCCGATCTCACAGCTGGGGGTGAGTCTTTACAGCAGGCAGACTGGGATGCACAGCAGGTGGATGGGGGGGGGGATTCAGCATTTGGTAAATGTTTAGGGGGGCGGGGGGTGAGAATGTGTATGGGCAGTGCTGAGGCGGTGGGCTGGGGGAGGGGTCAGACAGAGTGCTCTGATTGCCCCTAGAGAGGAGCAGCCCTCTGACTTTGAGATAGCGTTAACCCCCCCGCCCCCCCAATACCACCGCCGCCCCCCCCCGCCCCCCGCCCCGCCCCAGGTGCACGCCCCTTGAACCTGCAAACTCCGCCGACTCTCCACGGACACACAAGGAGCACAAAGTCCCTCTCTGCCACGGCACAGTTCAGACCACCTGACCTGCACGGACTCCGTTCTGAATTTCAGGGCTGTTTTATCTTACATTTATATTGACTCCGCTGTAATTGCTGTTGCATGACAACGGTAAAAAATAATGCACACTTTTATGTCCCTAATATTGTAACTCGGGTTTTACAGTGTAAGTTTACAGCACACCTCTCTGACTGCACAGCAAGGCTGACGTCTCAGAAATGCACCCCACAGTACCAGTGCTGAAGAGCAGCTATGGTGAGGCAGCTATTTTCTGATCTATGATTTCAACGGTCTACCAATGTGCCATTTATGCCAAAAGAAACTTGTGAGGAAATGCACAGTGCAGGTGTTAGCTTCAATACACCCAAAACCACCACATCTCACTGATAAATTATTAAAATGACTGAAGTTTAGGGTTTCCTTTTCCTTGGCTGGCTTACCATGACTAGTCTGATTTTGAAAAAGATACAATACCAAAACTACCAAGTTAGTTGTTTCTAGAGCTGCCAATTTTTCTTATTTTATTAGCACTCAATACAATGATAGTCATATAAGTCGTCATTCCATTTAAATTTCATAATGATATAAAATGATTTTGAAATGATTCTGCACTACAAGCCCTGCGTGTTATAATTAGTTGCTGAGCTGTTTCACACGAGATGAGTATGAAATATGAAATGAAATTTCTTTAGTGTACTTTGGAGAGTAATTCCAAGCATCTCAATAATGCAGAATAATGCATTAAGTTATGCCATGTAATACAAGTGCATCTACTGAGGAAATACAGGCAGTTTAAGTATGCATATCAATAAGCTCTTAATGTATCCTCTGACTGTTCTTCATTCACTGCTGCAAAGTGCAACCAAGAAAAAGAAAAAAAATGCATGTGGACAAATTTCAATATACAAACTAAATCAGAGATCATCGCAAAGAATGCCAAGAGATACACTATTTCAGCAAACACCAGCATCCCAAATCAGAAGCCACCGGGAAACAGAAGCATGGAAAGGTTCATCAGTAAAATCCCAAAGCAAGTAGCAACTCCTTCCGGACGCCTGTCCAAACAGCGCAACAAAAAAAAACACGTCAAAATCAGAACGAGATAAGCAAAGGATTCCTACCTCTTAGTCAGATGCCAACAAAAAAAAAAAATCACAGGCTTAGAGGGAGTCAGGGAACCATAAGCGCTGGGGAAGAGGCGGGCTGGGGAAGAGGCGGGCTGCGTTTCGGCGCGTTCGCGTTTGTCTAATAACCCGTAACCGCGGCGACAGTTCAGGAGAACGAGGGTTCCGCACGCAGGGCACACTCCGCGGAGCTGCAGCACACACACTTCATGCCTCCAGCGTCTGACGGCTGGCTCTCCGGCTGGCACCTTTAACAGCACCTGAGTCCATTAGTCCTGTCTGTGCACTGAGCGGGAGCGCAGAGGGAACTGAGCATCCTGACTGGGCGAGAAATCCCGCGGCTCTATTAATCCTCTCAGACACGGAGCCCGGGCAGGAGACTGAGAAGGCGGCAGTGCAGCCTCAACATCGTTCTTCCCGTGGCAGCTATCTCTCTGTACCCCCACATTCTTCTGCGCCTCCTTATTTATTTGGGACCGGATCTGAGCGAGAGCGAGAGAGCGAGAGAGAGAGAGAGAGAGAGAGAGAGAGCGAGGAACAGAGAGAGAGCGAGCCAGGAACAGAGAGAGAGTGAAGAAGAGAGAGAGTGGGTAAGAGAGAGAGAGACCAAGGAAGAGAGAGCGAGGAAGAGAGAGGGAGAGAGAGAGGAAAAGAGAGAGAGAGAGGCTTGCACTGTCAGTGTTAGACCACATTAGCATCTCTGAGCTCAGAGTAGGTGGAGTTTCCTTCGCAGCAGAGGGGATCATGATGTGAAATCCAAGGAGAGGAAAAATAAGTGGACAGGAGGAGGGGAGTGTGTGTGTGTGTGTGTGTGCATGTGTGTGTGTGCCTGTGCACGTGGTGTGTCTGTGTGTGCAGTGTGTGTGTGTGTGTGCACGTGTGTGTGCGTGTGTATGTGTGCGTGTGTGTACGTGCATGTGTGTGTGTGAGAGATAGAGAGAGAGCGAGAGAGGGATAAAGAAGAGGTGCACACAGGTTAGTGGAGAGAGAAAGAGAAAGGAAGGAGGAAAGACTGAAAGAAGGAAGGAAGGAGGGAGGGAGGGGATGGGGCAAAGAGAATTAGCACAGAGAGCACACAGCTGCTTTGAAGTTGGCAAACTGACAGGTTCGATCCCAGCAGAGGTCATAAACATTGATTAAAATATTTAAAGGCACACTCTCCATTTTAGGCAGAGTGGTGTGGAGAACTTTAACTGACCTAAATCAATATTAGTTTTTCTTCCGTTAGGAATTGAGTGTAGAAAAAGGACACCGCAGTGTAAGTCAGGTACAGAACAGGATGCGATGTAACATCATTGCTAATTTAACACAGGGGGAAAGAATTATGATGTCAGTTCACATATTATCACAGTCAATGTGAATTATTGGAGTAGTATTCCCTGCATGGTTTCTGCCCGTTGAAATAATGGTGGAAATCAGACGGCTGATATTGATGATCCGGTATTGATCCGGCACTCCAGCGCCGGCACGCACGGCCCGACCATTAGGCTGGGAGCGGGGAGCTCACACATTTCATCCCCACATTTGCATCAGCCTCATTAGCCGGCTCTCTTTCATCCTGTCTGAGAAGCCTACCTGGCTGTAGCCTTCACAGCGGCGTGGAGCTCCTCTGAGAAGCCCACCTGGCTGCAGCCTTCACAGCGGCGTGGAGCTCCTCTGAGAAGCCTACCTGGCTGCAGCCGTCACAGCGGCGTGGAGCTCCTCTGAGAAGCCTACCTGGCTGCAGCCTTCACAACGGCTTGGAGCTCCTCTGAGAAGCCTACCTGGCTGCAGCCTTCACAACGGCTTGGAGCTCCTCTGAGAAGCCTACCTGGCTGCAGCCTTCACAGCGGCTTGGAGCTCCTCTGAGAAGCCTACCTGGCTGCAGCCTTCACAACGGCTTGGAGCTCCTCTGAGAAGCCTACCTGGCTGCAGCCTTCACAACGGCTTGGAGCTCCTCTGAGAAGCCTACCTGGCTGCAGCCTGCACAGCGGCGTGGAGCTCCTCTGAGAAGCCTACCTGGCTGCAGCCTTCACAGCGGCGTGGAGCTCCTCTGAGAAGCCTACCTGGCTGCAGCCTTCACAGCGGCGTGGAGCTCCTCTGAGAAGCCTACCTGGCTGCAGCCTTCACAGCGGCGTGGAGCTCCTCTGAGAAGCCTACCTGGCTGCAGCCTTCACAGCGGCTTGGAGCTCCTCTGAGAAGCCTACCTGGCTGCAGCCTTCACTACGGCTTGGAGCTCCTCTGAGAAGCCTACCTGGCTGCAGCCTGCACAGCGGCGTGGAGCTCCTCTGAGAAGCCTACCTGGCTGCAGCCTTCACAGCGGCTTGGAGCTCCTCGGAGAAGCTCTCAGCGCTCGGCAGTGCAGCACTCAGGGTGATCGCGCTGGTTCATGCATTCGGTTATAAGCCTCGACCAATGAACAGCGATTCTTACATTCTACAGCAGCAGCATCACTCTTAATTATGCTGCACAAAACATAATTGTTATGCTGCGCTGAAATGCGTTCATGTTGAAATGCCACCAGTAAAAATAATTTATTTTGCAACAACTATATGAAGAATTACAATGTAACCTAAAAAAATATTTTGTCATGTGGGATAATTTCTATTATTATTATTATCATTGTTGTTGTTACTGTTGTTGTTATTGCTATTATTATTAGTTATTGCATTCTGTACAAAAGGGGAACTCATTTATACTAATTTACAAGAGACAGAAATGAATATTGTGGAAGGAAAGCACTCTGCTTCTTTCACTCACCAAAGACACTATAACAACAACAGCAGCCTTCATCGCCAAGCCCCCCATTTCAGCCCCCATTTCAGCACCCCCCCATTCCAGCACCCCCCCATTTCAGCACACTCCATTTCACCAGGACAGGCAGCCGACGCACAGCCAGAGAAGGTATGAAACATGCACACCCCTGACCAGGTTTCTCATTTTGCCTTGAAAAGCGTGAAATTAACAATTTACTCCACATTTGCCAAAGCAAATCATACATCAACAGCAAACAGGAAATATATAACGAATTAAACAATAATAAATGATGTCTACAAACCCAATTAGATACGAAAGATCATAACTGGAAACTGGAAAAGCATTCATTCATAAAAACGCTGTCCCCCCCCGCCCTCCTCCTCCCCCCCTCGGCCCAGATGAATTCCTGGCCATGTCACTGTATTTCGCTGAATGGCCTCTATCAGGGTGAAATGATATCGCCTCACACGGTTTCAGAAATTCATTAAACGGAATAGACCCGTCTGTGAGGTCTCTCACGTCTGGCAGTGAATATTAAGCAAGGGCTCCAGCCAGGAAGATGAAGGGAGTTTTCAGAACAGCTCCTGGACAACGTTACAGAAGAGCACAGATTAGTAAGAAGGCTATATATATATATATATATCGTTTTAAAAATTATAAAAAATCTGTCTCTCTCTCTCTCCTCCTCTCTCTCCTCTCCTCTCCCCCCCCCCTCTCTCTCTCTCTCTCAGAGCACTGCCTCCTCGATCATTAAGGAGTGTGGAGGTGGATCACAGCACCTGGACGCCGCTGAGATCGGCCTGTCAACTCAGACCAGCTGGGCAGAGACAGAGGAGCGGAGGAGATCCAGCGCGAGGCCCGCGGCGGCTTCTGAAGGGGCGCAGAATTTAATGAGCGGTGGGGAGAGTGGGTCCGGGGGTCCACTGTGCGCCGGTTACAGCACAACACCGGCCCGTTATCCCTGAGCTTACACCGTGAAATACGGCCGTTAAAACCAAAGTGTTCCAGCGTAGTCTCATCCGACCACCATCCCTCTGTTCAAAGCTCTGCTGCAGACTGCTCACAGGATTTCAGAGGAGGTCTCTCAGTAATGGCTTTCTTCAGGCCACTGATGCTGGGCTGGGGTTTTTGCGAAGAGGCTGGGATACGGTTGACTGGCGCATCTTTTCATCGGTTCTTCAGACACTGTGAGACACTGCACTTTCGAGCCAGTGCTGTATATTCAGAAAGCAAAATAGACTGTAACATGAAAATCGAGAATACAAAAAATAGCACAAAAAATCTGGAATACTGAAAAGGCAGTTTGTTTTTTAACACGCACATAATAGACACTGATATTGCCTCGATGATGTGTTCCAGTCAGACAATCTAAAGTTTAGGAGAGAAAGCCAATTCACCCCTTGTCTTACTTGTTTTTTTGTGAGTACACACAGCTGAAAAAAACAATCCCCGGACTGGAGCTCTATGATAAATCTCAGGCTAACACAGAGTCAGTGCTTCTCTCAGACAGTCAGAAACCAGCTCATGGAAAGCTTTACTGTACGCGCAAAGCAGCACTGTCTCGAAATCTATTTTATTAGCATCTGATAGCCAGTGTAGGAGAGCCAGGCTTGGTGTTAGTATGTGGCTTATTGTGTTTAGTGCTCCTGATATGGCTGCAGACAGGAAGATCATGGCTCTAAAATAGCACTACAGTAACCCAAGCCTCAGGAAATCAACAAAAAAAATGTTCTCAGTGTCCTTAAATGACAGAAACAATCTAATTCTTAAAATATTTTTTTTAACTGATAAGAGTCAAGCTTAGGATATCTTTTTCTTTGACAAAGTTTCTGAAATCCCATATTGCCATCAAAGATAAAAACCCATGTTCTGCACTCCTGGTTTTGCAATGGGAATTTAAATGAAGTAGATCAGTCTGTCGCTTTGAACCCAGTAATAAAACTTGTTTGCAGTCTAAGTTTCACTAGAAGAGGTTTTGGGTAATACTGGCACCCTGTCCAGCGGTTGTTCCTGCCTTGCGCCCAGTCCATACTGGGATAGGGTCACATGGTACAATGCTCTGAGGACTGGGACTCATTTTAGAGTCTGATAAAACCTGACCAGAACTTGAGGGTTTGAGTTGGTTTTGACCCTACTGCTCATTTTGCACACTCTCCCTCTCTCTCTCGCTCTCTTACACACACACATATACAAACCCGACACACTCTCTCACACACTCTCCCTCTCTCTCTCGCACACACACACATATACAAACCCGACACACTCTCTCACACACTCTCCCTCTCTCTCTCGCACACACACACATATACAAACCCGACACACTCTCACACACTCTCCCTCTCTTTCTCGCTCTCTCTCACACACACACACACACACACACACACACACACACACACACACAAACCCGACACACTCTCTCACACACTCTCCCTCTCTTTCTCGCTCTCACACACACACACACACACACACACAAACCCCACACACTCTCACACACTCTCCCTCTCTTTCTCACTCTCTCACACACACACACAAACCCCACACACTCTCTCACACACTCTCCCTCTCTCTCTCTCGCTCTCTTACACACACACATATACAAACCCGACACACTCTCTCACACACTCTCCCTCTCTTTCTCGCTCTCACACACACACACACACACACAAAACCCACACACTCTCACACCTCTCCCTCTCTTTCTCACTCTCTCACACACACACACAAACCCCACACACTCTCTCACACACTCTCCCTCTCTCTCTCTCGCTCTCTTACACACACACATATACAAACCCGACACACTCTCTCACACACTCTCCCTCTCTTTCTCGCTCTCACACACACACACACACACACACACACAAACCCCACACACTCTCACACACTCTCCCTCTCTTTCTCGCTCTCTCACACACACACACACACACACACAAACCCGACACACTCTCTCACACACTCTCCCTCTCTTTCTCACTCTCTCACACACACACACACACACAAACCCCACACACTCTCTCACACACTCTCCCTCTCTCTCTCTCTCGCTCTCTCTCACACACACACACATACACAAACCCCACACACTCTCACACACTCTCCCTCTCTTTCTCGCTCTCTCACACACACACACACACACACACAAACCCCACACACTCTCTCACACACTCTCCCTCTCTTTCTCGCTCTCTCTCACACACACACACACACACAAACCCCACACACTCTCCCTCTCTCTCTCGCTCTCTCTCACACACACACATACACAAGCCCCACACACTCTCTCACACACACACACACACATACACACACTCTTTCACACAGAGTCTAGTCTTTGCAGTGCAGTCAAGGTCAAGATACAGACGGATGTTTTCTTGCTTGCTTCTTTCACGGTCGAAATGAGCTTACAGATCGTCTTACTAGGAGAGCGAAACCAAACACACCATAGGTCTCCGGCGAAGCAAAACGCTCATTTTTTTCCATCGGTCAAAAGATGCGTTT
Source organism: Anguilla rostrata (assembly GCF_018555375.3). Lineage (NCBI taxonomy): Eukaryota > Metazoa > Chordata > Actinopteri > Anguilliformes > Anguillidae > Anguilla > Anguilla rostrata. The sequence continues at coordinate 1,675,177 of NC_057941.1, forward strand.
GGACATGTATACATCCTCGCAAGTCTTCCTTTATATCCTGCCACAACAACAAGATCTCACTGCAGACAATGCGGAGGTGAGGGACTTAATTGAAGGATTTTCGACTTGGTGTACACAAGCAGGGAGTTCGCTCTATAAAACAAGCCTCTCTCACTTCCCATCCAACTCAATTAAATTTTGCCTTTAATTCTTGGGTCCCCTTGGGCTCATTGCCTAAGTACAAAATAATAAATCAACTCAACCTCGTTACTCCTGCTAAAGTCTTTTGACATTGTTTTATTGGAAGCTGTTGGGTACAACCAGCCCAAATGTGAGCATGAATGCACCCACCACCCATGGAACCTCCCGGATCAGAGGCAGGAGCATTGCATTAATGCGCCATCTCCTCCATTCAAATGAATGAATGAATGACTGACTGACTGAATGAATGAATGGACCAGAAATAAAAAAAACTTGAAAAATGAGCAGAATGAGTCACATGATTGTTTGATCACTTTGGACATTTTTATTTGTTGGTTTCACTGCTCTTTGATACATAGGCTACACTGCGAACACATGCTAATATTGTTCAATGGCATTACCCATTTGTGATCCACTTTTTTAATTAGCTAATAACATTACTCTTATTTTAGAAGATGTTCTAAACGATTCTGCTTCTAGGCCTCTAGATATGTTTTCATAATGGAAAAGAGCCACACTGTGGTGAGGAAGCGATTGGACAGAGAGAAAGGAAACTCCGTAGCTATCCTACAAAGCCCCGCAAAGATCTCGTTATCTTTGTGTTCCAAGATGCATCTGTTGGTGCTGGTGCCCCCTGAACAATGGCCCGGTTCAGCCTGAACACGGAGCCCGTGGCGACGTCTGCCAGCCATTCAACACAGAGCGCCAACGGGATGGGTTCAGCGGGAGGCGCGCGCGTCTCCATGGCAGCGATTGGGCGATTGTCTGAAAAACGCTTACGTTCCTCCCGGGGGGTTCTCTCGCTCTCCTTTCTACCTCCGTCACCAGGTCTGAACAGACACCTGAGCGTTCACAGTGAAGTCTGAACAGACACCTGAGCATTCACAGAGAAGTCTGCACAGACACCTGAGCATTCACAGCGAAGTCTGAACAGACACCTGAGCATTCACAGATAAGTCTGCACAGACACCTGAGCATTCACAGAGAAGTCTGCACAGACACCTGAGCATTCACAGTGAAGTCTGAGCAGACATCTGAAGCATTCACAGAGAAGTCTGAGCAGACATCTGAAGCATTCACAGTGAAGTCTGAACAGACACCTGAGCATTCACAGAGAAGTCTGCACAGACACCTGAGCATTCACAGAGAAGTCTGCACAGACACCTGAGCATTCACAGAGAAGTCTGAGCAGACATCTGAAGCATTCACAGAGAAGTCTGAGCAGACATCTGAAGCATTCACAGTGAAGTCTGAACAGACACCTGAGCGTTCACCATCGTTTCATTCCGCCTGTCAAATTCCTGACACCGCAAAAAAAAAAAAAAAAAACCGTTTGGTGAGCAATACAGGCCGTGCTATTGTACACCCCAGTGAGTTTATAGTGTCGTTCATTACTTAAATGTCTTTGGAAATGCAGCACCATGCTGAAATAGCATTTCACTTAAACAAATGATATAACGTTAAAAAAGCAAAAGGCTCAAATCAAGCAGATTATCTATTTGTTATAATTATTTTACTCCAATGTTCTTTATGACAGAAGTGAATATTTTGCGCCGGAGACTGTTGCCGTGGGAAGCCTGTTATAAATGCAGAAAGAAGGGGCTTGAGTAAAACCACAGCAGTTCCCAGAGCCTGTGAGGGTTCGAGGGCTGCATGTTTATGCTGTTCCTGCTTTTCGCTCGCCCTGCGTTGTTAGCAGACAGCGCAGATCTGCGTCTCATCAGCCCGCTCGGGTCACAGGAAGCAGCTCCTGCCCTTCAGGTGTCTCTTCCTGTGTCACGGTTTAGCCGCCGCTGCAAATCGCGTTCCGAGAAAATCCTTCAGAGCACAAAGGGCAAGGCATTCGGCAACAGGTGTGTGACAAACAGTATTGGAGCGTGTCCATGCACATAGACACGTGCACACACACACACACACACGCAAGCACAGACACACGCATGCACACACAAACACACACACACACACACACACACACACACACACACACACACACAAAGCCAGGCAGAGCGATAGAGTGGAAGAGTGTTGAGGAAAAGCCAGGCAGTGAGCGTAGGAGAGGAACAGCTGTGAGGAAAAGCCAGGCAGTATGCAATGTAGAGCAACAGTTTTGAGGAAAAGCCAGGCAGTGAGTGATGGAGAGGAACAGTTTTGAGGAAAAGCCAGGCAGTGAGCGGTGGAGAGGAACAGTTTTGAGGAAAAGCCAGGCAGTGAGAGGTGGAGAGGAACAGTTTTGAGTAAAAGCCACGCAGTGAACGATGGAGAGGAACAGTTCTGAGGAAAAGCCAGGCAGTGAGAGATGGAGAGGAACAGTTTTGAAGAAAAGTCAGGCAGTGAGCGATGGAGAGGAATAGTTTTGAGGAAAGGCCAGGCAGTGAGCGATGGAGAGGAACAGTTTTGAGGAAAAGCCAGGCAGTGAGAGGTGGAGAGGAACAGTTTTGAGGAAAAGCCAGGCAGTGAGAGGTGGAGAAGAACAGTTTTGACAGTTTTGAGGAAAAGCCAGGCAGTGAGAGGTGGATTGGAACAATTTTGAGGAAAAGCCAGGCAGTGAGAGGTGGAGAGGAACAGTTTTGAGTAAAAGCCATACAGTGAACGATGGAGAGGAACAGTTCTGAGGAAAAGCCAGGCAGTGAGAGGTGGAGAAGAACAGTTTTGACAGTTTTGAGGAAAAGCCAGGCAGTGAGAGGTGGAGAAGAACAGTTTTGACAGTTTTGAGGAAAAGCCAGGCAGTGAGAGGTGGAGTGGAACAATTTTGAGGAAAAGCCAGGCAGTGAGAGGTGGAGAAGAACAGTTTTGAGGAAAAGCCAGGCAGTGAGCGATGGAGAGGAACAGTTTTGAGGAAAAGCCAGGCCGTGAGAGGTGGAGAGGAACAGTTTTGAGGAAAAGCCAGGCAGTGAGAGGTGGAGAAGAACAGTTTTGAGGAAAAGCCAGGCAGTGAGAGGTGGAGAAGAACAGTTTTGAGGAAAAGCCAGGCAGTGAGAGGTGGAGAAGAACCGTTTTGAGGAAAAGCCAGCCTGTGAGCATTGGAGAGGAACAAGCAGGAATCAGAGCTGCAATTAGAGAAGCGTGATAAGCATCACAGCCAGCAGAGGGACCTTTGGGCTTGTTTTGTCATAAAGAAACTCTACACTTCATCACCTGATCCCCTTCTCCTCCTCTTTCACACCGCCAGCAAACAATAAACAAATTAATTAAAAAAAAATTTTACATCTGAAAATCAACTCACTCTATAATGGAACTATGGGAGGGCAGAGCAACTATTTTCATAGATCATGTTTTCTGTGAAAGTAGATTTCTGTCGCTCTTAAAAATGTGCTACAACTTGAGGCAAGCGGAACAGAGCAGAGCAGAACTCCAAACTCTCTCAGCCAGAGAGGCCATCCTGAGCCTGAACATCACGGGCCTAATCACAGGACTAGACCAGAACTCCAGGCTCTCTCAGCCAGAGAGGCCATCCTGAGCCTGAACATCACGGGCCTAATCACAGGACTAGACCAGAACTCCAGGCTCTCTCAGCCAGAGAGGCCATCCTGAGCCTGAACATCACGGGCCTAATCACAGGACTAGACCAGAACTCCAGGCTCTCTCAGCCAGAGAGGCCATCCTGAGCCTGAACATCACGGGCCTAATCACAGGACTAGACCAGAACTCCAGGCTCTCTCAGCCAGAGAGGCCATCCTGAGCCTGAACATCACGGGCCTAATCACAGGACTAGACCAGAACTCCAGGCTCTCTCAGCCAGAGAGGCCATCCTGAGCCTGAACATCACGGGCCTAATCACAGGACTAGACCAGAACTCCAGGCTCTCTCAGCCAGAGAGGCCATCCTGAGCCTGAACATCACGGGCCTAATCACAGGACTAGACCAGAACTCCAGGCTCTCTCAGCCAGAGAGGCCATCCTGAGCCTGAACATCACGGGCCTAATCACAGGACTAGACCAGAACTCCAGGCTCTCTCAGCCAGAGAGGCCATCCTGAGCCTGAACATCTCGGGCCTAATCACAGGACTCTTAAACAGCAGCCACCCTGCTGTTCCACAGGAGGAAGAGCCCAGGAGAATCAAACCCACTTTACACAACAGCATTCTCATTCTCATTCTCATTCCTTTCTGACCACGTAATTATGGCCAAGCTGGACCCAGGAGAACAGCCAGCTAACCGGCGAGACAGCTAGCTAGCTGTTTACGTAGCTCCGTGTGAAGCTTGAGATCTATACAAACCAAGTGGGTCGGCAGATATGTAGCAAACTAACACCGGTGAGACAGATATTAACGACCACCGAAACCATTTTAATTGTACCAAAGCCAACAAAGTATCAGGCAAGTCATTCCAGATGTTTGCCCTAAAAACCCTTAAAAGGACTCTGAGCGGGGAAAAAGTGGAACCATCCATCTATCTAATTATATAAACCCTGTTTGTGAAAGCAAAGGGTTGCCCCCACATCCAGGGCCTGTTAATCTGTGCCTATCCTAGTGGAACCTCCGGCTGTGATGGCTATATTATTACACCATTTGTTTTATTAAGCTAAAATAATATATATATATTTTTATCATTCGTGTTCCCAGGAACTGAAAGTTATTGCTGCAATACATCATAACCCTTATTTAGTGCTCTTGTTGTTTAAGAGAATCTGTTTCTTCTGCAGTAAATGCACAGTTTCCTTGTCCTTATCACAAGGGAAGTGGTATTTTATATGACAAACAAGAGTGCAGTACTTCAAAAGTCTTCTTTAAATAGCTGAAATTTTATTGTTATTTAAAAAAAATACAGCACAACAAAAGCTCCCGTTGCACCACACTGAAACTCATATAATCCAAGCTAGCTATCCCTCCTTTTTCTAAAAATATATAAACATCTCGTTTGCAAGTTGGGGAGTAATCACACACAACGACTCTCATGAATTTGAGATTTACTGTGTGCACGATTCACAATGATATTATCCACAAAGAAAATCAAAGAAGCATCGAAAGACGTTTCTCTCTTTCTTTTTTGCGATCTCTGCTGGCAGGCTGACATCGCCTTCATCCCTTTTGCGTTGGCTCTAATAACACCTTCAGCAGCAGAAGAGAGGAGAAGAAGAACCTCCCGAATCTCATCACCTTGCCGAGTTGCGCTAGCTGACACACCACTGACCTGAGCCTACAGCAGGCAGTGAGCCACACCACAGGGTCTGGAACATCGCAGAGGAGGGTCATGACTAACTTTATGAAACTTTTTGATGAAAAAAGAAAGAAAAAAGAAACAATCTCAGAACCCAAGGATTCGGACGTGTTTCCCCGGCTATGTAAATGGAATTTGTCAGGGTTTAAACTCGTAATATTTTCGCGATGTGTTCCAATCAAACGGCTCTTGGTCCGAAGCGAAGAGTCGGTGCGCGAATCGAGTGTGATTTCGACGCACACCTGCGCGGAAATCGAACCGGAAGAGATGAATTTGGTTTAATTCAGAAATTTAAGCTCTCAGTCTTGACGTCTTCATGAATACTAAGCAAAAAGGGAGCGTCTGGGAAGAAGAATGCGACCTACGGTACACCCCCCCCACCACACCCCACCCACACCACCCACCACAGGCCCCATCCTCCACACCCAGCCCCCCCACCTCCCCATCACCCCATACCCCCCTGACCACAGTCCCCCATCCTCTCCATCACCCCACCCCCACATCCTCATCCTCCCCATCACCCAATCCCTCGCTTGTAGAGGAAAATAAGCCGTTCATATTTATGGCGCAGGGACACTATATTTTAATGACACACTCAATCTCAGCAGCTGTCGGCCAAAACTCACGCTGGCACATTCCACGTTACGTGCTACGCGCTGCGTGCTACATACTACACACTACACGCTCCACGCTACACACTACACGCTCCACACTACATGCTACACGCTACACCCTACACGACCGGCTCAAGAGCGGAGGTTGGCCTCTCAACGGTCCGTGAGCTGACCTTGGAAACGCTTATCGCTCAGCCGAATTCTCCCAGAGAAGCCCCGGAGTTTAGGGGAGTTCCTCTGGGCCGGGGGTGGCGAGGGTTTGAGGGGGGTTGCCTCCATTCTGATCAGAGCCAATCTCGCCCTCCCCAGTTACAGCAGAGCAGGAAAGAGCCCCGCCCCCTTTTTTTCTGAAACCATGGAGACGAGCGCCATCCCCGCGGAAACGCTCCGCTGTGGCGTGAGGACGTTAAACGCATCCGCGGGCTCAGAAGCGGACGTGCTCCTTTCCCCTAACCGCTAAAACACAGGCTTTCAGACACACAGAGCAGTCCAAACAGACCATTCCATCTCCACTCCCTCAGAAAGCTGCTTTTGAACATCTCTTTTTTTTTCCCCAATATTGCACTTTATGTCATCACATTATCCAACAGGCATGTGGAAATTGAGCTTGAAATAAAATATGACACCTCCTCTCAAAGCTCGTTTTAAAATAAACCCCCAGAAGAGGTTTGTTTTTCAGAACTAGTCAAACAATTTGGGACAGTCCATATAACATGCCATATGGACTTGATAACAGGGAACGCCTACAATATCAGTATTTACAGTAACAAGTGCACAGCAGGAAGAAACAGGCCATATCATGTTACTACTGTGGCATTAATTTTGACCTCACATGTACAGTAAATTGAGCAGTTATTGAACCACCTAGTGTATTATAAAAGAGGCCATCGATATTTCTAATAATGATATTTCTACTGAGGCAGGTCAGGAAAATGAATGACATTGTTGACCGATAACGTCTGTGATTTCTGCAAAGCTGCCTTCTCCATCTGGATTTGAATAAGAAATCGAGAAATGTGCTGCAGAGCCTTTCATTTCTGAACGCTGGGCATATCTACACACTTCCTCTGAGTTTCACACTTTCACCTTATCCTCAAACCACAAAACAAGAATCTTCATCTTTCTGCTCCCCAAGACAAAATGTCTGAGTAAGAGAAAGTGAATCACAAGTTTTGCTTTTTTTTCCCCCCAGTCCAAGCAGTACCTCTGAAAGCCTCAACAGGTATAAATTGTTGAAATGTTTACACATAAATTAAAATCACCAATTTTACATTCCTACAGCTCAGTCATACCCATCTGTAAACAATGTATATCATATGGTGTCAGGAATATGGCTAAATAAATAAATAAACCTCACGGAACAGTGGCAAATAATAAACCATTTCTATTAGGACCTTCAGAATTCTGAAGTTCAAGGGGAAAAAAATATATCTATATTATTGGAAAAGCAAGCAAACAAAGGGCGTGACTGATGGAACGGCTGATCTGGAGTTCGCTCGTCCGCTGATCTCACACTGATCCGTGATTATTCCGGTCAGCGGCCGCGTAGAGGACTGGTGTTCCTGCACTGCACTGACAGGCTAACGCTATCACTTAATCAGAACCACCCAGGCAGTCCAACGTGTTCAGCGTCTCACCGCCTCTGGAGTTTCACTTCATAAGAAACTCCTCCCTTATCAACCCAGGGAGATTACACACAGAGCACAAACAAACACCGCCTAATCAAATCATCCCCTCTGTTTCACCTTCCTGTACAAAAATCAGTGTGTATGTGATCTCTTTAGTGCCAGAAAGTAGTCAGAAGTGCAAAGAAACACTTTCCTACCGTTCGATGCTTTCAATATTAAATCCTGGGTTTCTGAAGTAAACTTGCGTTGGATGTGAGTCTCACGCACTATTTTTAGTGTTTCCTTCTCAACCCCATGTAAGGAAGTCTCCTCCCAACGCTAATTTAACTGGGATAACAAGCGAGAGGACCAAGTCAGCTGTGTGGAATCATCGCTATGGCTAACTGACAGACTTACGACTGACACTTTGGTCTATTTAAAAACAGGGTTGCCGTGAGTTACGCACTCTGTCAGGTGACTCTCATTGTAACTGTGATGTTGAGCCAACAGAAGGAGCCAAATAGAAAAAAATGATATAGATATTTTGCATTAATAACAATGTTGGATAGTTATCATTCAGACACACTTGTGCCTACTTAATTATTGCTTGTATTATTTGCATAGACTGCTTTGTTGCTGTTTTTGTTGTGTTAATCAGATTAACCTACAGGGTCCAAGTTAAACTATGCGGTCGTTCCCTGCACTTGGAACTGTACTTTCCTCTAGGGTTTTCAACACATTTGTTCCTGGTTATGGTTATACACTTTGTTGTACGTCGCTCTGGATAAGAGCGTCTGCCAAATGCCTGTAATGTAATGTAATGTAATGATAGCTGTCAGTAATAATAATAAACAAATAGCAAGTGCACGGACTTCATGTCATAACGGTGCTTGCCAGCTCTCAGTGCTCTACATATTGAAAGGAACAGGCATTACGTTACATTAGAGGCATTTAGCTGACGCTTTTACCCACAGCGACCCTAACTTTTTTTTACATTTTACATAGCATCCATTCATACAGCTGGATGTATACTGAAGTAATGCAGGTTAAGGACTTTGCTCAAGGGTACAACGGCAGTGTTTAACCCAGGAATTGAACCTATGACCTTTAGGTTACAAGCCCAGTTCCTTACCCACTGTGCTACACTGCCCAGTCATCATGTGGGTTGCATGTAAGTCAGAGTAGGAGGGGTGTTTATTTGAATTTACCCACTTTATCAGTGTTTTCCGCTGCTCCGGTCACAGTCTTATCTCACAGGCCTGGCTGGCCGTACGTCCACAGCCCGTGCCATCGCACAGATGTCCTCTGTCCTTGAACATGCTTACCTGTCCCAGCTGAGCTATGGCTTTGTGCTTCTAACCTTCCTGTTCACAGCCAATTACGTGCGTATGACCACGTTTTCGTCATCTGATACAGTCCTGTGGGACTTCAGCTATCACTGCATCACGCTTTTTTCTATACAATAAATGTAAAACTTTGACAAAATGTCAGTGTCTACCATCCGTATAAAAAAGGGAAAGTGTTCCATGAGAAATAACAAAGTTTGAAATATTTTCAGATTTAAAAAAAGGAAATAGCTTGAAGATATCGCTCATATTACCTGAATGTTGATTTTGTTTTTCTGAGCAGATTTCACAGCTGACTCAGACGTGATTTTCTTGATGAAGTACTCCTAGGCAACGTTTTGTACTGGAAAAAATGTTTTCTAAATATGACCAGCAGTGTGGGCTGAGAGCGTGACACAGCTGAGGGAGAATTTAATATTTTCCACCCGTTAAAACATTTAAAAATATCCCTACATATTTTGTAGCACAAGTAAAACAAAATTAACCTTTCCGTATGAATTCCCAAACTATTAAAATTTTGGTCAAGCAAGGTACAGTAATGAAATGTACACAATCTTTTACTGTCAGTAAAATGCTCATAGCCAGTATGGACAATCCGGTATTTATCTGCCCAACCTCAGTTATTATTATTATTATTATTGATAATAATAACAGTAATAATGTGCCATCCAATGTTGGGCTGTACAACTCCACCATTTTCGGAATGTCCGACTATCAGCCGTAGCCACGGATACTTCCCTGAAATCTGAGCTGGAAGTGGGCAGGTACAAACAAAATTTGTGATGTCACAAATACGTCAAACCTATCACGGTCCACAATGTCAAGATATGCAAATTACGGGACAGCGATGTGGTAAGCTAAAACCTGAGCACACAGAAAGCTGATTGGTTAGTGACGCTGTCGTGACAGTTGTAGTGTTGAAAATGGCAGTTTGAGGAAGCCATCCCTTTGTTTCACTCGTTACCAAAGGAGCCCATTTTAAACAAAAATAGGTGAAATTTGTTCGTAGAAATCTTGTGGATATGCCCGACAGCGTAGAGGGAGTCCGTGTTTGTAGCGCACATTTTACAGATGACTGCTTCCAGAACCTCGCGGAGAAGTCGACGGGTTTCGCAAAGAAACTGATTTGAATCCTAGATGCCGTGCGTACTATACATCCTGAGACCACAGCAGCAAGCGTGGCCACCCTGCATATTCATAGACCCTGGAATTCTCAATGAGGAAAAGGTGCAGAGATGCTTCTAAGCCCTTTTCAGTGGTTTATTAAACATTTTTTTTGCTGAGAAAAATAACATATTAAACTAATTATTATTCAATATAGAATATTTTTCAAGGTTTTAAATACATTTGGATGGGTGCTTTAACTGAGTGAGCCACCCAACAGCCCAACCCCCAAGTTAGTTTTGGAGTATCACAGCATACACACAGTAAATTCACTGCTGAACCATTTTCAAACATCATTTATTTTCACTCTTGTCCTCTCCAAATAAGAAATGCCTCTACTGTCACTGTAGGTTTTCAAATGAGTAAAAACCCTGCTCACTGCAAATGTTCCTCTCATTTGAACAGGAGTATTATCTCTGCTAAAAATTCATCATGTCAATGGTTCTGTAAATGATCCTTTTTTTTTGCAAACTGTTCACAGATTGACATCAAACAACATCAACAAGCTCTCTAGGAATCATTTTCCCCCCACAGAAGTCGTTTTAACACTTTTGATAGTGTATGCCGGGGGTGTCCAGTCTCATCCGCATGGAGTGCCTGCAGTAATGCAGGGGCCAGTGTTCTCATCCGCATGGAGTGCCTGCAGTAATGCAGGGGCCGGTGTGGGTGCAGGTTTTTGCTTTAGCCCCGCATTAAGACGCCCGATTCCACTCGTCAAGGTCTTGACTGACAGCCCATGATTGGTTAAATTAGGTGAATCAGGTGTCGTAGTCCTGGGCTAAAACAAAAAACTGCACCGACCAGCACCTTTCGGGTAAGACTGGACACAACTGCATGCTGACACTGAATGACAAAGATGCACCTGTTGGTGATGGGACAGGTAGGATGGCCACTCCTCTCATCAGCACAGGCATTACTACAGGCACTCCATGCAGCTGTGTTGGAGCTGCGTTGCTACATTCTGGAGCGCTGCATGGTGATGCATTTTATTGCCTAGCGACCTGCTGATGTTTCCAGGGCAAGCCGCTTCATTCCACTCACTCTAGCAAAACAAAAGAAATACATCTTTTAAAAACCCAGCTGTGATAATGCCCCCTTCGGTACGTTTATGGGACAAAGTAAGATTCTGTTCTTCACAGAGAAGGTCACGCTGGAAAACAGACTCCAGATGTCACGTATCAGTCTGCACAGGAACTCACAGGTCAGTGGGCTCGGCCTTTACAGCGAGGACTGGACATTCAGCAGTGCGCTGGCCAAGGACATCCATCTCTGTGACAGTCAGTCTGAGTCTGAACCCAACCCCCCCCCAGCCCCAGCCCCCCCCCCAGTGCGTAACCCAACAGAAGCGCTACGCTGGACCTCCTGTGAAAGGCAGAGTCACACAGAGTCACACACCTTCACTGGAGAGACAGCTGGGCTTTCTGCATGACTGCGGTCCGTAGGTTCCTTTACACACACACGCACACACACATACACACGCACACACGCACGCACGCACGCACGCACATGCACTCACACACGCACACAGGCACACACACACACACGCACTCACTCACACATACACGCACGCACGCACGCACATACTCACACACACACACACGCACACACACTCACACACATGGACACACGCACACACACACGCACACACTAACACACACACTGACACTCACACACATACAAAGGCACGCGCACAAATATAAATTCATGTACACAGTGGTACAAAATCAATAATACCCATGTGTCTGGGCTTATTTTGTTACAACTAGGTCCTTCCAGCCTGCTAATGAAACATCAGCACTGATAAACCCCTCTGCCAAGTCAGAATAAATGGAGAATGCAACGAAGGCCCTCCAAATCAGAGGACCCCCCCAGATTCGCCCCTCTCTACTCCTCATCTGTGATGTTTTTCCACATCTGAAATGCAACCCAGCGACAAGTCTCCATCGGCAACAGCTGTTGGCATGGCAGCAGGCTGAAAACCAGCCCTGCAGCAGTCTGCCAGTGGCCAGACCTTTCACAAACTCTTTCACCTGCTCACACTACAGGACCCTTACCTTGCGTGCCTCACTTCTACAGTGCCAACAACTGGCCACTAGGGGTCCCCTGTGTGCACGCTAACTAGGCAGTCTCTGGTTGCCTTTTGGGTGTGGTCTTATAATGAATCACATGTTGCTCAAAACAAAGTACAGACTACCCACTCATGTCCAGTTAACCGGTGGGATACTTGTTCCATCGTCTCTAATACTTTTCCCAAAATACAGTTCTGGGTATCCATGTTTAACTTCATTAAAGTTTCCCCTTAATTATTGAACAAGCAAGACTGCATTAAAACTTTTACTGATTAAACTCAGATGCTATAATTGGTTATGCACCTGCACTGTGTCTCCAGTAATTCACTCCAGATTAGAGCGTTTACACTGACCCCTTGTGGATAAGGACGGACACGCAGGGCTCATTCCTCTTGAGTCCGATGGTCAGGAATTTCTACGGGCCCTTGTCATTGGCTTCCCAGCCGCCAGGTGTGCGATGCAGTGGAACAATACCTGAGGCTGTTTTTCCCACTTCCACCAGCAAAGCATGCTCCTGGACTTCCGCATGGAAATGTGACACTGCCTTCTTCCCGCAGAATTCCGGACCCCGATATTCCACAGTGCCTCCTTCCCACAGAATTCCGGACCCCGGTATTCCACAGTGCCTCCTTCCCACAGAATTCCAGACCCTTAACAGAGAGTAGAGAAATAATAAGGGAATCAGTTCCAAAGGTTGAAACTAGGTAAAAAAATTACAGCAGGTGAAAAGTAGATGATGTAAGAAGGACTACAGAACAGTTTGTTTTCACTTATTCTTGCAAAAGTTGTGTCTTGCGTGTAGTACTGATGCAACTTGTACAACACGGGATTTATGGTATTGCCTCTAGACGGGCGGTAATAAGTAGTAGTAATTTAAATGAGCGAACAATCGTGACATCCTAATTTTTTATATCACTGCGAAACGCAGACTGCAGTGAATATGAATATGATTTCTCTGATGGAAGATATTTTGTCAGGTATAATTATTGGGTGTGTGATTGATTCTTTTCATCCCCGCGCAGTATTCTCATTTGTGAGACCACTAAAATCTAAAGTGGAAAGTAGGAGATTGAAAAGTAACGTTTTTGGCTGTTAAAACGTCAGACCAAAGAATAATGTGAATAGTGCACTATTTTAATGGAAATTCAACTAATAAAGAACAAATCTCATAAGCAGCACCCGACAGTAAAAAGAGAGCTAACACTGAAGATAATATTGCACATACACATTTTTACGAAAAGTTACACCATCGAAATAAAATAAATACATAAATTAAAAAACGGCACCGGTGAAGCCTGTAATCTCTTCCTTGTCGAAATCACAGGTGTTAACTAACCAAGGAGAGTCGTGAAAAAGCCATCAGCTCAAGTCTTCGGGGTTTTTTCTAAATTGCTAATAAGGTTTGTAGCGCCCCGGTAATAATGAACAGGGGGAATGCGGCACGCGGCCTTCCCGACGCGCTTAGATCTGAGAGAAAGCGCTGCTTGGGGAAGCAGCCAGGCACGCGCTGACGCATTTATATGCAAAAGAGCCCGAGATTCGGAGCCTGGCGCTTTTCAAGCGCAAGGTAAATGAGCAGCTGCGGCTGGAGCAGAATATCGCTTCCAGAGCTTTCCGGATCAGGATCAAACGCGGGTTAGACTACGCCGCCGAAGCTCGAGGCTCATCTGCAAAGGTCGCTAATTAAAAGACTAGCTGTTTATAGAGTGATCTCGGTTAACGGCACATTCTCCTTTAGGGAAAAGTGTACGGACATCATTCATTTTCAGCAATTATTTTGTTTACAAGACACTGTCAACAACCTGTTTTGAAGGCCAGATTTAATGAAGGCTGTCCTTCTGCAGATGGTCTTAACAGATTTAGCTGAATTAATATTTATATTAATCATATTGGGAAAACAGAGCATCGCTGAAGTGTGCATTTATATGAAGGCAGGGTGTGAGGCAGGTTTCACTGACTGCAAGTAAATTCTATCGACGCAAACGAATCCTGTGATATATATCTCGGAAATAACTAAAAAGTAAAATAAAAATTTAAATACTCGCAGATGGGTGAAAAAAATAGCCTTCACTTAAATCGAGGAGAACTTGTTCTCAAGTATTTGCTGGCTAGAGAATTAGCCACTTCACACACTGATACCACTGATTGCATTTAAGATTCTTGCTATAAACAAAACCTGCTTGAAATTCCGTAGAAACATAAATTAAATGACAATATGACTGATTTGTGTCTAACAGAATCGCTTCGCCTCCTCTCTCCAAAATCAAGTAGGCCTATTTCTGATTTTTTTTTTTCTTCAGTTGTGCCAGCATTACAAATAAATAAAAATATTTTGAATGGGATATTTACATGACTTTGTGTTGCCACATTCAGAATGTGCAAAATATACAGCTATGGAAAAACTAAGAGACCACCCCATATTTTTTGAGAGGAATTGGGGATACTCCACCAAATATCGATTGTTGAACCCTTTCCGAGAAGGCATTTTTATTTTTTGTATTATTTATGGGTACAAACTTGTTTAGTTTGCATTATTCAGCGTATAACAACACAGTAGTTTTAGTATTTGGAACAGTTCTCATTTTCTGCAAATATTCAATATTTTTGTTCGGAATTAAAATAAAATATTTTTTCATTAAGATTTTAGATTTTAGAGTTAGATTTAAAACTGACACATACCCATAAAAGCGTGAAACTGAAAAATGTTTTCCCCCTTAACTTCAGGCCTATTCCACGCCTTAATTAGAACCGTCTTATTGAGGATCCCGTCATATTACGGGCCAAACAACTGGTGATTTTTTAAGTCGTCGGCCTATTTAAAAACTAGCGTCATGTTAGCTTCAAGGCTGGCCGTACGGGTTACAGCTGCCATTAGCGCCGCGGCGCGCGCTTCTGGGCACGAGACTAAAGTCCGGTGTCCGTAACCCCACGGCTCGAGCGCCGCTTCCCGGCTCAGAAGGCAATGCGGACGATCACTGGGAGCCGCGAATTCAGCCGGTCCGACAGCTCGGCTGACGGTTTCAGCCGCCGACGGGCCAATGTTGCCGCTAACTGAGGCGTGAAGCGTCCACACGCGCTGTGACAACGCTGGCTGTAGCTCAGCTTAATTAGCGCTTCCTATAGCGTAGCTGGCCGGAGGCGGTGGTGTTACGGTAAGAGCTGGCACCACACAGAGGACACGGGAGAGGAAGCAGCTCTTTAATGACGCCAGCCTGACGATGTTCCTCTCTCTACTCTCCCACGCTCCCAACATAGGGCCTACTCGGGGTGCGGGTGGGGCGGGGGGGGGGGGGCAGGGCGAGGGGGGGAGCGTAATGTTCGCTGGAATTGCCTCCTCCGCTCTTTCTGCCTGCAAACAGAATAAGGCTGATAAAATAAACCGTCTGACAAACAGCTTTGTCGCCAGCGTAACACAATTCTGACACAGGATTATGCTGAGGTTGAGAAGAGAGAAGAAAAAAAAAAAGAAAAGGACAACCAAGGCGGTTATGGGCTTGGGGGGGGGAGGAGGAAATATTGCTGCATTATTCGCCACTAAAAAAAAACCAACGACAACAAAAAAACAAAAAAACTTTTCTTTACTGGTGAATTAGTACATGCTTTCGGTGGATTCCCCACCGGAGATTTACGGGCAGAAAGCCGGGCGCCTGGAACCGGGCCCTCCGCTGTGTTCGGCACTGCCAGCTCCACCGCGAGAGAGAGAGAGAGGGAGGGAGGGAGGGAGAGAGAGAGAGAGAGAGGGAGGGAGGGAGGGAGGGAGGGAGAGAGAGAGGAGGAGAGGAGAGAGAGAGAGGAGAGAGGGAGGGAGGGAGGGAGAGAGGGAGAGAGAGGAGGAGAGAGAGGAGAGAGGGAGAGGAGGAGGGAGGGAGGGAGGGAGGGAGAGAGAGGGAGGAGAGGGGAGGGAGGAGGAGGAGGAGAGAGAGAGCAGGGAGGGAGGGAGGGAGAGAGAGAGAGAGGAGAGGGAGGGAGGGGGAGGGAGGAGAGGAGAGAGAGGAGGGAGGGGAGGAGGAGGGAGGGAGAGAGGGAGAGAGAGAGAGAGAGAGAGGGAGGGAGGGAGGGAGGGAGAGAGGGAGGGAGTATCAGTCTCTCTCCTATCGGCCGGGGGATCTTAATGGGGCCTCTCCAGAAAGGCGCGATTTATACCCCGGCTCGGCTCTGTTTTATTAGCCTTCTCCGCCACGCCGGGACGTCCTCCCGGGACCGCGGCTCTCCCGCCACGTTAGGGTCCAGCTGCTTCCCAGGACTTTAAGGTTTAAATCACGCTGTGAGCTGACCAAGGTGTTCCTTTGTTTTTGTGTGCATTCCATTTCACTTTCTGGGGGAGAGAGAGAGAGAGAGAGAGAGACAAAACTCTGCTGCGTCGAGAAACGTATTACAGGCCAAGTAGAATGTAAAACGAATGAAGTATGAACACGCAAGTGCAGCATGTCCCAGTCTTCAGGTTTGGCGCATAGGTTTAATTGCTCTGTACGGGAACAGAATACAATTCGTTGAACCGCACAGTGCAGACGTCACTAAAGCACGATCGCCGTGGCTGTATATGGGAGCACAGAGTCAACGCTTGCTTCTTCAAGTAGATTTCCTGCCCTGGCGGGGGATTAACTCAACAATTATTGGAGAGGAATGCCGTTACCTCGAAAGAGGTAGCCTACATCAGCAATCAAGTCGTGATTGTGTGTTGAGGGGGGCAAGTAGGCCTCCCATCAGCCGAAATGCTCCCTTCTGCGATTTACAATTCGATCTGTTTCCCATGGATTCCTGCAGCAGCGTTGCTACTTACAGATTCAGCGTTCAGAATGCCACAGCCCAGAGGCCTGAACGCTGTAGAGGTTTTAACCTTGTGTCGGTGACCCTGAACACGCTGCAGACCGCGGCGAGATTAAGCCAGTGTCGGCGTTCTGCTGGATATCTACAGCGCCTTATCCCCTTTTCATTACAAGATGTTTCTTTAGAAGATAAATAAAATAGAGGATCAGAAAAAGAAGAGAAGAATGCACCAAAAAAAAACTGTTTATTTATGTCCACTGTTCAATTGTGTCAAATTCAAAAAAAAAAAAAAATTCTATTGCCTTACATTCACTCCCGTCGTTAACCTTAGTCTTTAGTCATTTCTACTTTGGGAGTCAGGAGAAATATTCTGGTAATAAAAGAGCACTATTCTATCTGCACTGGAATGTATGAATATTGCGTGACACTTAAATGGAGTCACTGTCATAATCCACTCTGCGTGAGTCTAAACCTTACACAGTCTATGGTCTAAACCAGTGGTGTCAAACTCGTGCCATGGAGGGCCGTGTGTATGCAGGTTTTCATTCCAACCAATTAATGCTGCCTTAATTGAGTCCAATTACTCATTCAGCCATATGCGTTTAACTGCATTGAAGCACAGAATATAAGAAAATTTTTATTTAGACAATGCGGGTCACCATAGACGTCGGGTCACCATTGTGCACAAACCTGCATCCCTAATTCAGCAAATAATTTAACTAATTATATAATCAAGATCTGAGGCTGGAATGAAAACCTGCATACACACGGCCCTCCATGGCA
The DNA here is from genome assembly GCF_018555375.3 of Anguilla rostrata. Classification (NCBI taxonomy): domain Eukaryota; kingdom Metazoa; phylum Chordata; class Actinopteri; order Anguilliformes; family Anguillidae; genus Anguilla; species Anguilla rostrata. The sequence goes on from NC_057941.1 coordinate 1,692,863, forward strand.
CGAGTTTGACACCACTGGTCTAAACGGAGTGTGATGTCATTTCCTGTACAGTATAGTGTAGGATACGACTGATTTGAATGCTGGCATTCCGAGCTGCAATTCTCTCCTAGGGAAAATGGAAGGGAAATTAAGTTTCATGCTTTTTAATATTTTTTAAATATAATAGTTTTGTTTTGCTTGGCTTGGCTTGGTCTCTGGTCAGTGTTTTCACAAGATAAAGCAACTGCCTGAAGTTTCGTAGTAGGAAGCTGTCATTAAAGCATCATTAAAACATTAAGTTTTGTGCAAATAACAGATCATGAGTATAAAATTGAAATCCGCCCTTAGAATTGCTCTGCAATCCAAATATTAATCGAGAGCTAATGTTTCTGATTCAGCCCACACACACACAGATTTGTTATGGCCTTTGGGTCAGTACGCAGCACGCTGCATGGATTTTCAAAAATATGGATTATGAATATAACCATTTCACTGAATCATCACATAATAAAGAACTGACAAACAGAAGTGTTTCTATGCGAAAATCAGAGGCTAATGACTTCATGTCCAGGCCTGTGCAAAGACTGAACCGTGATGAAAACCCATAACACTCATGAAAGCACCCGCGATTCATCTGAGCCTAGTGAAATGGTGCACCTTTTGTAAGAAGAAAATCAATGTCGCAAAAAAAAGTGACACAATTAGCGATTTTCAATAGACTGTAAACACCATCAATCAAGGCTGACCCTTTGGTGGTCTCAAAACAGACAGCATTCATACAAAAAGTGTGAAATATGGCAGCACAGCATATGAAAAACGTTTCAGCACTTGTCATCTGGTGCAGCACTAATCCTATAGTGAAAAATACAACCGTTTTTTTTTTAGAGTGGTACTGTGCTGTACTGTGATGTCGACATTTTAGGAATAAAAAAATATGCTCAGCAAATTTCACTGGGTCATTGGGACTGTGGTGCTGAGAATACAATCGTTCTCTCAGAAGTTTCTCTCCTGTCTTTGTTATGAATAACAATAATAATCAATAACCGTTATTAACAACAATAATTATGTGTAGTGATGAATAACTTTTCAAGTGCCCCAATGAGACACGTATACCAAACAGTTGTTCTTTTAAAAATCTGTATTATAAATACGCACAAATATTTCTAGGCAAACAGAGCCTTGGGTCTGAATCAGAGGGGTTGTGTGAAATATAAAGAGGTGGGGGGGGGGGAGTCATGCGGATCCTTCTGAACCTCGTGAGAGAGTAGTACCCCGGGCCACCCCTCTGAGTTATAGGTCTTCGTTTCTGTCAAACCCGCTCTCTGGGTAGAAATTCCCAGCATGCACTTTCAGAAGAGGTATGCGATGAAGGATCCCCCCCCGCACACACACACACACACACACACACACACATAATGAGAAGACACAGCGTCTTAGCTCTCACACACCCGCTGACGGGCAGCTTCCAGATTGGTTATTGTCCTCCCCCAGTTCTGCTGTTCAGATATGGGAGGTTTGCTCTGAGGAGGTTCTCCACTCTACACCATTCCCCCTCCCTTCTAATATGGCAGAACACCCCAGCAATGCATCAGCCTTCAGAGAGTTCTCACTGCCGGGGTCAAGGAGGGGTTACTAATCCCCCCCCACCCCCAGCACTCCCCATGATTGATGCTTGTATGGGGCAATGGGTGCACTTTCTCATCGAGGACCACAGCTGTAAACTCGTATTGAAAAGGAGTCCCAGAGAAAGGGGGTGAAACAAGGCCAGGCGAAAGGTGAACTGCTGCACCAGACCGAGCTGGGTCAAACCAGGCCAACCCGGACCAAAACAGACTGAACTGGGCCAAACCAGCATGAACCAGACTGAATAAACCCCAACGCGGCCAAACTGGGCTGAACCAGATCACAGGGATGCAAGACCCAGTTTAAAACTCTGATGGCCCGCTTTCAGCTTCTCACTGGTGCGTAGGTCTCGGGGAAAACAAAATGAATAAAATTTCTGCTTGAGCAAGAAAATAAAACTGCACTTCTGCACCCTTCAGGAAAATGATCTGCACGCTAAGCACTAGCTCTGCACCACACATGCACACGCTTGTCCACGCTAAGCACTAACTCTACAACACACATGCACACGCTTGTGCACGCTAAGCACTAACTCTACAACACACATGCAAACATGCATGTGCACGCTAAGCACTAACTCTACAACACACATGCACACGTGCATGTGCACACTAAGCACTAACTCTACAACACACATGCATGTGCATGCATTCACCACGGGACAAACTGCAAAGACAGGCAGGAATTTCAGAGGATAACTAGACAAAAAAAGATCATGTACTGGATAGTCTCATAAAGATAGTCTAGAGTATATCCATGGTAACTATCTGCATCTGCAGGCTCAGATAGGTGCATTCCCATAGAAATGCAGGAGGAAATGAAAGCAGGAAGTGGAGCTGTCTGCTCTGGTCCCGTCTCTATTTCCAGTTCACTCCTGAGGTGATGAACAGTTTGCCCCAGGACCGTCCCCCGGGACGCCGAGCGAGTGGGTAAGTGACAGCCCCGTTCAGCCTGATGATCTTACCACCACTCGTCTCCGATGACTAAGGACTTCTGCATTACAGTGACAACTGGTCCCCCTTTCTCCTCTTTCCACTGCTCACACCTGAGGGGAAGGGTCCATTAACTCATGGCAGTTTCCTGTTCTCGCAGTAGTTTTCTGTTCTCACAGTAGTTCCCTGCTCTCACAGTAGTTCCCTGTTCTCACAGTAGTATTCGGTTCTCACAGTAGTATTCTGTTCTCACAGTAGTTTCCTGTTCTCACAGTAGTTCCCTGTTCTCACAGTAGTTTCCTGTTCTCACAGTAGTATTCTGTTCTCACAGTAGTTTCCTGTTCTCACAGTAGTTCCCTGTTCTCACAGTAGTTCCCTGTTCTCACAGTAGTATTCGGTTCTCACAGTAGTTTCCGGTTCTCACAGTAGTTCCCTGTTCTCACAGTAGTTTCCTGTTCTCACAGTAGTTCCCTGTTCTCACAGTAGTTCCCTGTTCTCACAGTAGTATTCGGTTCTCACAGTAGTATTCTGTTCTCACAGTAGTTCCCTGTCCTCACAGTAGTTTCCTGTTCTCACAGTAGTTCCCTGTTCTCACAGTAGTTTCCTGTTCTCACAGTAGTATTCTGTTCTCACAGTAGTTTCCTGTTCTCACAGTAGTTTCCTGTTCTCACAGTAGTTTTCTGTTCTCACAGTAGTATTCTGTTCTCACAGTAGTTCCCTGCTCTCACAGTAGTTTCCTGTTCTCACAGTAGTTCCCTGCTCTCACAGTAGTTTTCTGTTCTCACAGTAGTTTCCTGTTCTCACAGTAGTTCCCTTTTCTCACAGTAGTATTCTGTTCTCACAGTAGTATTCTGTTCTCATAGCCGTTCCCGCTGTACCATAAGAGCTCTCGACTGAGCTGAGATCATTTACGCTTTCGAGTGGAGGAGCCCAAGGTCCATTAAACTTCATATGTGAATACTTTACTTAAAGCGGTTTTTCAAATGGCAGCTCTAAATACTGGCTGTCATAAGCATGCATGCATATCATGACCACCAGTCAGGATACTAAAAAAAGTAAAATTTTATGATGAACACCATGACAAGAATTGTGATTCTTGCCACTACCACAATTGTTAAGAAAAGATTTTGCCGAACGTTTCCATCATTTTAAAAATTAATAATAATAATAATAATAATAATAATAATAATAAAGATTGGCTGATGTCAATAAAAGCCAACAAATGATATATGAAAAGTGACCTGAATTTTAGCTCTATCCTTTAACACCAAGAGGTCGATTCAGGACTTTTTGAGGCAGCTTGTTATGGCTGTACAGATAAGACATGATCCGTGTAAATCCTTACTGGGTCCTCAGTGCTAACCTGTAAGAAGTGTAGTGTAGGAGAGATGCTTAAGTATTAGCGTCCTTCGAACAGTAGTATGTGTTCATTGACTTATACTGAATATTCTTAATGAAAACAAATTAATTTTCAAAGTAACAATCATTTTCAGTGATTATATTTTCTGTGAAAACAGTAATCTCATGAATACAGCACAGAGGATGTGAATGTTAGTCTTATTTATTCATATTTAATCCTGTCACAGTACCTGGTGGTCTGTATGCACAGGTTGTTAACTAGCAGAGTGGTAATTACAGTATGTCATTTTCGGGGGGGGGGGGGGGGGGGGGTGATTTATTCCTGATAAATAATTTCTCTAAAATAATTATCCACATTAATACTCAGCACAGAGTGGGGATTAGGGTACCATCGGCACATACTCTTTAAGTGGGTGGAACACAAGAAGTTCTATCCAAGAAACTAAACTTTGGGACACCTACTACAACACCAACATCCCTATTAGGAGTAAGAAAGTTTTACTGAGAAAAAACTGATTTCCCCTTGCTATTTCCAGTAATTACTGAGGGTCCTATTTAAAATGAACAATGCGCATGTTATTGGCATATTTTGAGAGGCCATGATAGCAGTGGGTAGTCTGATAAGTGCCTTGAACACAAGCTTGCAGATTTCTCATGAAGGACATAAAGCAATCAAGAGATATTAAATTACATTACAGGCATTTAGCAGATGCTCTTATCCAGAGCGACTTTAATGTGGAGAAACCTTAATGTGGAGATAGGGTTGTTATTTTTGCACACTTCTTAGCAAAATGATAGGTGTCTATTTGTGAGTTGCCCTTCACACAGACTTGCAGAAAGTGATTAGTTTGCATAGCTTGTATGATGTTTTGATAAGCCATCCATTTGATGTAGATCACTGAATGTCTTTTGTCCATACAGATGATTTTAAGACTAAGTGTATTTTCCAGTACATTAATGGTGCACAAAACTGGCAGCCAAAAATTGCATAAATACCTAAACTACTCAGTTAACTTTACCTCCAAACTGTACTGTTCTGAGATAAATTTTGTTTACAGCAAGAATAAAACTACAACATAAAAACACATAAAACAGCATGTATTAGAAGACATCACAAAAAAGTGATTGTATGTGAGTGTCCGTCTTTCTCTCTGTCTGTCTGTTTTTCCAGTACGATACTTTTAAAGCTAAGTAAATCAGACCATTCTGTTTACTTGCCTTCAGTGAAAATTTACTTTTGAGATCTCACAGGATCATATTAGTTATCGCCATTATCACTACAGAAGGTAATTAATACTGATGCCAACAGGTACACAACATACTTTTAGGGCCATATTCAGGTAACCTGCATTGTTTCTATGCATTTATCTCACACATTATGAACTCTGCCAAGTACAGTAACCTCACAGATCAGTTGTTTGGATTAAGCATATTCTGTGCATCAATCCAGTGTCGTAGCCGAGTGAAAAATATGTATATTTTTCCAAACTGAAAATATATTTTTAGCACATAAAGTGTGTCCTCTCCTCCCTCAATGGAGCGTGTCATGCGGCTGTGTTCACTGCGGCGACCCAACCGCATGGGCGGCGAGAGATTCGAGAAGGCGCCGCGAGAACCGAGACCAATCGCTTTCCACACGCGGGTTTATCAAAAAACCAAACCTCTCTCCCCCTCCCTCTCTCCCTCTCTCCCACCCTTGATACAAAAGGTGTACACCTTGAAGTAGCTGCGTGGTGGAATTAGTTAGATTACAGCACCAAGGTCAGAACGCAAAAACATCACGATCAAATCATTGTAGATACTTTGCTGTATGAAATTGTTTCTCATATTCTCAAAATAACTCGCCATAATATGTTGTATGGATGATAGATTCCCACTTTCCAAACAGCAGACCTCCATTGAAGGTTCAGGATTTTTAGGGAACTTCTTATACAAACGTTTACAGAGCAGTCCTTCCAGTTTGCAGATTTATGACGTCATTATTTCCCGCTGAGAAGCCCAAAAATCACTACTTCCGCTGGCACACGCTAGGAGAGAAATCCTGGCCCTCTGCTCGATGCCAGTCCTGCTGCTGAGTTTCTTTTATACCTGATGGCTGATTGATTGATTAATGTCACCGACTGGCTGGAGGTTTAGCTCACCTGGTACCCCAGGGCCCAGGTACGAATCAGTCCCGATTAGTGGGGGGAGAATGTAACATCAGCACCAATCAGACGTGTTCATACCCTCCACATTTTTGGAGGACAAATCTTCTTCCAAACAGCATGTCTTTAAAATATAAGAATTATCATTCATGACATATAATTTGTAAATTTCCCCATTCCCCTGCTGAAGGAAGGTGGAGAGTTGGGGTGTGTGCTGCGCTCAGCACCCCTTAAAACGCACCCGTCCGGAAGGGAGGATGTGCACTCAGGTGCACTGGATCGTTAGCTAATTGATAGCTGGTATTCTCCCATCAGGCTAATTGATCTCATTTGTATGAGTGTCTACTGCCTATGCTCTGTGGTCTAAGCCCAAATTTAAAGGCAGAGAACAGCGTATATCTACGCGGCGGGGGGCGGGGGGCGTGAGCGCTTATCGAAGCACGAGCCCAAAATGTCCGCTTAGTTGCTTTTAAATGCACAGAGCACCCTTTGTTTTTTTTTTCATTTCTGCAAGAATAAATGAGGATACCTGTAATATGATATATCTGCGTTTTTAATTTTTTTATTTTGTGACTAGCGTCCCTGTGCCAGCCCCCAGCACGTGCGCTTAATCTTCAAAGCACATCTACGAGTCCCCAGCCCGGCAGTCTTCCTCGCGTTTCCGAATATTAAACCTGCGGGTTTAGAAGAGGAACGGGCGGATGGAGAGAAGGTGGCAGCGGAGAGGGAATGTGTAAAACGGTGAGAAGGTGGCAGCGGAGAGGGAATGTGTGAAGCAGAGCAGCAGAAGGAGCACAGCCCCTGGTCAGGTGTGAATTAATCATGGGGCAGAGAGGCACAAAAACATTTTAAAGAGGAAGTGCAGCCTGCACAGTTTTTCAGTGGCAATATTTTTGTAAAATGAAAATGATAAGAGTGAAAAATTAAGAAAAATGAAGGACATCAGTGGTTGCAGCTGCCAGGAATACTGCACTGAACATACTGACTGATATACTGAATTTTTTAAAATTTAATTATTACCCAAATGTAAATAATACACAAAAAAGTAAATAAATGAATAAATATGCCCCTCCAATAAATAAATAAATAAATAAAATATCGGGCGATTGGTGGGGAAATAAGGGACAGGCCCGTTTCTGGTTTTCATTTCATTTCAACTTCTGGCCTTATTCACTGAATTAACCCGAACATTTACAGCGTCGGACATCTTAGCTGCCTTCCCTGAGACACGAATGAACGGCAGACGCCAAAGTCTGTTCTTACAGCCCTCTGTGAAAATGTTTCACTGTGATCTGCTCTAGAAGATTCATTTAAAAAATCATCATCATGACATCACCGGTCGCAGTCATTAGGAATACTGCACGGTGCATACTGATCGGGGAAATAAAAAAATTCCCACCAGAATGTAAATCATACACAAAAAAAGTTAAGTAGATAAATAAATAAATATGCCCCTCCAGTAAATATTCTGGAATGCCCTGTCGATCTGCTATGAGAAGTGCTTTTCTCCCTGTGTCAGTCCAGCACACGTAAAAGGATTAGCCTAATAATGGGATTGATAACAGGATTAATAACAGGGTCTGAGTCCTTAAATCCACTCTGACTCATCGCTTCTGTTCACCTGCTGCAGCCTCATGAGCTCAGGGCAGGAAGTCTCCGTCCCGAGCTGGAATCCCAGAGACGACGTGTTGGTAAATGAAAGCCTCACGCGCACAGCGCAGGTGTACCGGCTCCCCAACGCCTTCGACTCGCTCTCATAAGCGGCAGCGAAACGCAGAAGCACATTAGCCTGAGCCGCCGATCCCCGCGCACATCCCCATTTACAAATGTCAGCATCGCAAGTGGCCTTATCCGTGTCAGGTGAGTCAGGCTATCGGAAAGGTCAGCCGTCACTCACCAGGATGCTCCTGTCACTCAAACCTGTACATTTATGATACCGCCGCGTAAACTGTAACAAGCCCGATTTCACATTCAAATGCCAAATTGCTCACTCTCACAGAGAGATTGAAATGACGCCAAACGCAATGTTTTAACTGATCAAAGCGACGACATGGATCTGAATGGGCTACTGAAAATCAATAGCTATCACAAATTTCTACTCCCATTTTACACGAGTAAACAAACATCTAGCAGCCTCATGAGAATACGCAACATGCTTATCATCAAGGTCAAACCAGATAACTGTTCTGTATCTGTTCATACTGTACTGTATCTGTGTTTTTTCACGTGTAAGGGCAGAGCTGGAATTCTAATACGTGTGACAGTTCCATTGTTAACCTTGTCTTTGTGGTGGGGGGGGGGGGGCTGGGGGTGGAGGGGAGGGAGTGCACTCGGTAGCACGTCCAATAGATCAGGCGGGGTTTAGCTGTGAGCGGGATATGGTGGGTGAGAATCGGCCATGTGCTCAAGGCCTGATAAGGGCTGGGTTTGAGCTCTCATTGGTCATGGGGGGGTTGGGGGGGTGGGGGGGGGCGGGGGGGTAAGACCACAGAGTGTCAGCGCCCTGGAGTTCCTCTTAAATCACACTCCTCTGCTCCAGGTGAAAGGATAACGTTGTACGCCACATATTTATTATCATATTTATGCTTTTCCCCCCCTTTTGACTGGCCCAAGCTCTAGTCTTGACAGTTCTCTTAATCCCCCCCTCCCCCCCCCCCATGGCACGAGCTGTACAGCGTGCCTCACGGCGTCTGAGCAGACAGACACGAGTCAGAGATCACATTAACCTTTAAACGCTAAAATCAATGCGCCATTGTTAATTAGCACTAATTAATTTCCGTTTAGCGTTCCACGAGGACGGCTTTGGCTTCCAAGGCTTTGTATTTTTTCCTGTTTCACTCTGACTCCAGCCCTCCGATAGATTCCCGGGGCCTGTCCATGGCGTACTCCTGCCTCTTCCCCAATGCATGCTGGGATAGGCTCCAGCACACCCCCCCCCCGACCCTGCTCAGAATAAGTGGGTATAGATAATGGACGGATGGATGGATGGATTCTCTGGAGTCTCAGGAAGAAGTACTCACTGTTAATACACCCGTCAGTACTCAGGCGCTGGTAAGCCGAAATCGTGCCTTGTTGGAGTCAGATTTCCACGCAATGTCCGTCTCGACTCCTCTACTCCCATGCCTTGACCTCGCTGTCGGAATCAGACCCAAATCCCTCGCTCCCCTCTCTCTCTCCTTTTCTCCACTGTCCTGCATCTTATTCCGGACTCTGTTCACATCATACAGTGTTTTTCCTGCTAAAACCTACTCAGCTAATCTCATCTCTAATCACCTCAGCACATCACTCGCTCTCCCACCCCTGCTAAACCCAGCAGCTAACTACCTCGCTCTACCCACCCTGATCACCCAGCAGCTAACTACATCTGTTCTCAGCCCTGCTAATCCCCAGCAAAGCTGAACTACACTACGCTCTCCACCACCCTGACTAACCATGCAGCTAAGCTACACTGCTCATCTACCCCTGCTAAACCCCAGCAGCTAAGCTACACTCGCTCTCCCACCCCTGCTAAACTCCAGCAGCTAAGCTACACTCGCTCTCTCACCCCTGCTAACTCCAGCAGCTAAGCTACACTCGCTCTCTCACCCCTGCTAAACCCCAGCAGCTAAGCTACACTCGCTCTCCCACCCCTGCTAAACTCCAGCAGCTAAGCTACACTCGCTCTCTCACCCCTGCTAAACCCCAGCAGCTAAGCTACACTCGCTCTCCCACCCCTGCTAAACTCCAGCAGCTAAGCTACACTCGCTCTCCCACCCCTGCTAAACCCCAGCAGCTAAGCTACACTCACCGTCACTGCCATCTGAATGAACCGTTTGAGTGAGGTACAGAATGATCACCGCTACACTGGTATGATCTGATGCTGTTGTGCTCGGAGTCCCTGGCTGTGTGTCGATGTCAATGTTCTTTTAGAAAAAATACAATAAAAATAGGCATCTCCGATCCTACCTGAATCTGGGATGTGCAATTTGAGAACTATGTACAAGCGTGCTCATATACGCCCCCTGGTCTCCTCGGAAACACGCAGCAGCGGTGTGAGAAGAAGCAGCTGGCTGGTAGGCTCGTGTTCCGGAGGAGACCAGCGGGTTGCCTTCACTCTCCTGAGCCGGCAGCAGGGGGCATATATGAGCAAGCTTGTACACAGTTAGGACCTTCGGAATGTCAGCTGCTGTTCTCAAGGGTACAAACTCCAGACACAGAAAACACACAAGAAGGCGCACTACCATTATCCCCGGGGCTACCTTTTTACGTGTGTGCTTAATATCAGAACATTTACAATGATAAAGGCGAAAAGTACTGATAATCCTGAGAGTAACGCCAAGTTCCACTTTAGCGACCTCCGGAAAGGAATCTGCTGTCCGTTTTACTGAGAACACAACGCTTGCAGAGCGATAAAATCTGACCTCCCGACAGGGGCGAGAAATCAATTCCCAATTAAAACCGATCATAAATAAATGAAAGCTGCCACACAGTAATGAAGCCAAACTGGCCCCCGGTTACTCTCGTCTTCCCGAGCTTCCACTATTCCAGCGTGGACGTTTTTTTAACGGCCTCAGGAGCGTGTTTTACGCGTAATCAGAACAGCGGGTTGGGTATGTGCAGAAACATGTCTGTGATGAGCTCATTAAAGAACAGACCAATGAGGAGTGAGATCATGCTCCATGGCATATTCACCAAATTAATCTCCCTATAGTCAGAATTACACCGGTTCGCTCACGAGAACAACTGTCTCAGACACCTGAGAGAGAGAGAAAGAGAGAAATAGGGAGAGAGAGAGACAGAGAGAGAGATAGAGAGAGATCAACAGAACACATGCATAATGTATGGCGTGAAATGTTGCCATCAAAAATATTCCCAGCACAGTCCAGAACTCTACTGTGCTGCACTGGAAAATTCAAAGAGATAGATTTGTATTCTAATTGCTCTTCCAAGCAAAAAACCTATTTACGAAAACCAATAATAATAATAATTACAAATTAGACAAAGGCTATAATTCCACAAGCCACACAAAGACAAACTTGGTACATTATCGTCTTTGAGTAATCGACCTAGCTTTCAACCGAAGCCAACAAAGGGAATAAACACACAAAGCAATTTCTGCCTTTTTCTTGATGTTATTTGTAAACACTGGGGCTTCTTGATGTATGCATTATACGCTCTTATTCACACCCGGAGACAGGAAATGGGTAGACTGGAAAACAAACAGAAAGGATATTGACAAAAAAGAACATCCGCTACTATGCTTTAGAAAAAGCAATCCCCATAATTTCTAACATTGCACAGAGAGAGAGAGAGGAGAGAGAGAGAGAGAGAGAGAGAGAGAGAGAGAGAGAGAGAGAGACAACCTGCCAGGCACTGTGTTTTCATCCATTTACCACTCACATCCTCTGTGTTCCCTTGCCTCTTATGTCTCCCATCTCATTACCTAATTGTTCAGAACGTGTTGGTTCATCTGATGGGACATTTAGGCAAAGTGCATAATAAGGAAGAGGATCTGTGCATTGGGGTTATCAATGCAAGTTAAAAAAAAAAAGAAAAAAACAAAGAACCCATTTCTAATGGCTATAATTAAATGACACAGTTGGGTTGACGGTCCCTGGACCATCCCAAATTTAAATTTCATGAATTGATGAAGAAAATGACTTTGAAACTCAAGACGCTCAGTTTGCAGACTTCAAACTTGTTGACTGTTTCTCTTTCAAGCCGTTCTTGTGTGCGGAAGCGCAGGGGCCAGGGCTGCGGAGGCGCAGGGGCCAGGGCTGCGGAGGCGCAGGGGCCAGGGCTGCAGAAGCGCAGGGGCCAGGGCTGGGGAAGCGCAGGGGCCAGGGCTGCGGGAGCGCAGGGGCCAGGGCTGCGGAAGCGCAGGGGCCAGGGCTGCGGAGGCGCAGGGGCCAGGGCTGCAGAAGCGCAGGGGCCAGGGCTGGGGAAGCGCAGGGGCCAGGGCTGCAGAAGCGCAGGGGCCAGGGCTGGGGAAGCGCAGGGGCCAGGGCTGCGGAAGCGCAGGGGCCAGGGCTGGGGAAGCGCAGGGGCCAGGGCTGGGGAAGCGCAGGGGCCAGGGCTGGGGAAGCGCAGGGGCCAGGGCTGGGGAAGCGCAGGGGCCAGGGCTGCGGAAGCGCAGGGGCCAGGGCTGCAGAAGCGCAGGGGCCAGGGCTGAGGAAGCGCAGGGGCCAGGGCTGGGGAAGCGCAGGGGCCAGGGCTGGGGAAGCGCAGGGGCCAGGGCCAGGGCTGCGGAAGCGCAGGGGCCAGGGCTGCGGAAGCGCAGGGGCCAGGGCTGCGGAGGCGCAGGGGCCAGGGCTGCAGAAGCGCAGGGGCCAGGGCTGGGGAAGCGCAGGGGCCAGGGCTGGGGAAGCGCAGGGGCCAGGGCCAGGGCTGCGGAAGCGCAGGGGCCAGGGCTGAGGAAGCGCAGGGGCCAGGGCTGCGGAGGCGCAGGGGCCAGGGCTGCGGAAGCACAGGGGCCAGGGCTGCGGAAGCGCAGGGGCCAGGGCTGCAGAAGCGCAGGGGCCAGGGCTGCAGAAGCGCAGGGGCCAGGGCTCACGCTCCTGAAGAGCCGGAACTGGAATCCGCGGCGCTCTGCAGCTCCAGGGTTCCCTCTGTAATTATAGCGCCTTTGATGCCGACGGGGGAGCGCGAGGAAGAAAGGGGTTTTGGAAACGCCGGGGGAAGGATGCGCAGGTTCGGAGAAGCAAAATGAGCTTTACCGCCAAACTGGCACGTCATGAAAACGAAAACTTGGAAAGTTAATTCCCGCCTTTCGCGACGGGGTTCATTCTGCCGAAAAGCTTGGTAAATAAAAATAAAAAACACACAAAGAGCGCTGAAAAGGGTGCCAGAGGAAGTGACCCGGGAACACGATCGCTGCGCAGAGGCAAGGCACCGAGGAGGCAGAGGGCCGTCCATCAAGCGCCCGTCCCGCCGTCGGCAGCGGCGTCCTCGCCCCAGGCGCGCGCGGGATCAGCTCGGCCCCACGGGAAGGACTCGCGTGCCGCGCCGCGCCACACCGCCCCCGAGCCCCGTTTGGGGACTGCGGTCGCCTCGCCGGTGCCAGAGAACAGCGCCGGCGGGACAGAGTTACCGCCGGCACAGTCACCTCGCCGAGCGCCGAGCGCGGAGACAAGAGGAGACAGCGTTTAAAAAAGAGGGAAAAAAGGGCCCTCTTCAGAGCAGGCTACGCGAGCAGGCTACGTGCAGGCTGGATTCACGGCTGATGCTTGAAATAAAACGTGATTATGAAACGGGAGTGCATGCGCTCTATGAATATCACAGACATGACGTCGGCTACGGCCCCAGACTAAACGCTGATCGGAGGCTATACACGCAGGGACGCCATTATGTGGAAAGTGTGTGTTCTGCTACATGCAAACTGCAGTGGGATTTTCATGTTCAACACCCGTCCTTGAGGGCTACCAGGGAATCAGAAATTTGTATTTAACTGGGTCTTGATCGCCATGACATCATTATTGCGAACAAACAAATTAAACAAATTAATAATGTTTGGATCATTTTGGACAACATATATCAAAATGTAGCTGATTCCTATTTCTCTCTTGCGCACACACACCCACGCACACATGCACACACACACACACCCACAGACACTCTAACTCTCTCTCACACACTCACACACACACACACACACACACAAAGCTGCTCAGGTAAACTTAAAATGGCCTATTCATTGACATTTTTGAAAATATGTTTACTTCATCACAAATATTTATTAATATCCCGGGTAAGCAGGAATTCGGTAATTACTAAAGCGCGCTTTAAACCGCTGACTCCTGTACAGTAACGTTCCTCTACGATGCTGATCTGTGGAGGAATGAGCCCGGCTCCCCTGCAGTGATGACTCTGCTGCCGCTAACGCACAGCTGGACCCCGGGCACGGAGGTCCTGCCGCTTACATGCAGCAGAAGCCACACGCACTACACAAGGCCTCCGAATGAGATATCCTTACGCTGCATCACAAGATGCTAATGAGCGCTCATTTGGAGCGTTATCAGAACCGCTTAGTGCCGACCGTGGGTTTTGACTAGTGACCCTGGGAATTCATTTTATTTTATTTTTTAACGAGGGCATCCTCTGTGAAGCGTGGGCTCCTATGCAGTGGCTCTGGCACGGAATCTCAGCCCCAGACGAACGGGAGCGCGGCGAGTGCCAGTATTCCCGCTCCCGGTGGCGGGAAAAACGCGGTTCGGCGCGTCGTCCCGCAGGGGCGTTCCGGATCATTCTGCAGCCGCAGCGCCGTCCCCGAGTCGTTACCAAACGCCAGAAGATTTGTTTCGCATTGTTTTAGGAACAGTGGTGTAGATTCTGTGTACAAAGAAAAATAAAAAATTAAACACTGCTGGGCTGCTGAAAATGCTGGAGAGTTTAGGAGAATATCCCCCCCCCCCCCCCAATCCCCCAAATCCCCCAATCCCCCGCCCCCCATCCCCCCAGCCCCTCCAGCCTGGAAAACTCACACAGGCTACAGGGAAAGTCCTTTGTGGTGAGAATAACTGAAACAGAATATGAATCCGGTCTAGGATGTGGTCGTAGAATGTGTAATTCTCTCGGCTGAAAGCTCTCGGGGCACCTCTATAATGTTATTCTTTTATACTTTACATAATATGACAAACTGTTCAATAATTTGAATTCATCATTTATATTTGGCTTATTAAACGAAGCTTTTGTGTCTCTCTCCAAAGTGTCCATTTTTCATTTTTGCCCCGAGCCAGAGCAGAAAGCATAAAATTAAAATGTGATCTGCTACTTTGAGTCGTATTAAATGGAAACTGTAACACCCTCTAATCAAGCTGTAAATCAAGCAGCTGCAGTACATAAAGAGACCATACATCACCATCAATACAACTTCCAACTAACTCCATCACTGAGGGCCACAGGAACATAGGTAAGAAACGTACTCCTTTACTGTAGAACGAACAGAACCCACTTACTGTAGAAAGAAAAGAACATATACATACTTTGTTTACAATATCCTTCCATCCATCCATCCATTATCTACACCTGCTTATCCTGGGCAGGGTTGCGGGGGGTGCTGGAGCCTATCCCAGCATGCATTGGGCGAGAGGCAGGAACAGGTGAGTTTCTCCACATCAAGCACGTTAAGAGAAAAGCACTAAATAAATGTAAGTAATTATTATTTTTTAAATTATTATTATTATTATTATTATTATTGTTATTATACATACATGCATTAATCTTTGGTTAATTAAGATAATGTTCTATGATGAGAAAAATCAAATCGAATTCTATCTTTGTTGGAAAGAACAAAAACGACATTCTGTGGATCAAAACTCCCTTAGATGCAATGAGATGTGAAATAGGCTTCTGAATACAGTGAAATTGCCATGTGGATATAGTGAGAAAATGTTTGGCACCAATACTGTCAAAACTTCTTCCAGTTTAGCCTGAAGTAAAGTATATGAGCGCAGATCTTGAGCAGAAGAGTGGTACATGGTAATACACTGGGCTTGTGGCCTAACGTTCACAGGTTTGACTTCCAATAGGACTCCTCTGTTGTAACTGACCAAATGATTTTTTTTTTTTTTTGTAAGCCCAGAGAATATTGTGTTACAATACTCGAGCGTGCTGGTAATAAAAGCGTGCATTAGTTTCTCTGTGTCACCTTGAGTGAGAACAGGTCTGACTTCAGCGATGTTTCTCAAGTGGTAAAAGGCTCAGATGGGTGTTGAAGATAACACCCTGGTTTTTAGCCTGAGTTTGGATGTTCTGTGAGAGTGCCTCAAATTGAGTCATCACTTTCTCTCTGAGTGCCTTGGGTCCAAATATCAATATTTCAGTTTTGAAGGAAGTTATGCCTCATCCTAGCTGATGCTAATAGCCCCACCAGCTGACGCTAATACCCCAGCTAGCTGATGCCAATAGCTCCACCAGCTGATGCTAATTCCCTATTGCTTCACTGCATCAAAGTCCCACTGCACGTTCTCCGTCGATTGCCACTTGTGCTATGAATGTTCATTAAGGCCAAACCCATCAACTGCATTTGTGAAATAAATTCAGAGTTTTGCTAAACTTACATGAGTTATATGGATATATAACCAGCAGTGGTTACACTTGGCAATTGCACTGCCGTTTATCTTAGATGAGTCCAGCGGGCAGCCCAAATCGCAGTGCAGCGTGTGGTAAATATTTGCCGAGTACGAGCAAGAATTCTGTCCCGGCACTGGAGGGGCAGAGATTCAGCGGAGGCAGATTTATTTTCTGCTCTGAAACACATTTATTATGATGAACACCAAAACTGCTGTGGCATGCCTATGTGTCTATTTGTGCATTTTTGTTCCTCAGCTATTTTTCACTGAGAAAACATCGAGTCGTATCTTTATTCTGTGGCGGGCACACCGTGTGCAGATGCAGGGTTGGGGTCACCCCCGTCAAGGCAAGAGATGGAGAAAGCAGACAAGCCGGGATCCTGCTTCTCATTCTGAATTTTATGGTTCACCGCCCCCTGAACTTGCAAAAAGACTTTTTTTTCTCCAAGCCATTAAGTTGTTATTATTGTTGTATACATTTTATATATTTTTTTATTGTTGCTTCAGTTCTTTAGTTTGCTGTTATTTGTTCAGTGCAAAGTTCAGGTTCTCCATTTAAAACAGGGTTTTTGAAAGAGTGGCAGCCTTGGCTGATGCTGAAATTCTTTGTTTTCTGGGAGATTCTGCTGCTTTTTTTTATCAGGGCTTCATAATGATTGGTGTGTATTTCTGTGGAGAAGGATAACTGTTGTCAGGGACTGATGGGGAAGTCATTGTGCTTTATGAGGCACCCTGTGGAGGGTATGTCTGTGCTATAATCCACAATTACAGGCCTCCGTCAAATGTCTCAGCCGCTTAAATGGACCGGAAAAGAGATTTCTGCATGTCTGGATGATTGTAACAAAAAAAAAAAGTCAGGGTGCAAGTGCATTCATGCTACATTCCTACTTTTTGTCCTTAAAAATGTGAGCATGGTCAACCCTATATTATTTGCAGTCTCTGTCTCTCTCTCATATGTATAGGGGGTACACACACACACACACACGCAAGTAAACACACATACACATGCCCTACATTGCCGAAATAAATTGCATTGTCATTTTAAGAGCACACTTCTGTAATCACCCAGGTAGCTGGGTAATAATCGCGTTTCCCTCCTCACGGTTTGCAGTGTTGACCAAGTACACTCAGCTTCTTCATTTTACTATTCGGTTTGCATGCGGCTTTGGGGAAGCTCTGGCCAGGTATTGGGCACAGGGTATTATACTGAATTTCACCCTCATTGATAAAACGCTGATTATAATCTATTGTTAAATATATATGCCAGGGAATCATATTTAAAGCCCTTTACTAGCTGACGCAGGGCCATGGATATATAGGAAATTATTATTGTGCGCATGTACAGTTTTAAATATTAAGCATTAAACATTAAATATTCTGCAGAAACAGCTTTATTCGCCTCCCACTTGCGGAAAAGCGTTTGGTTTCTGACCCGAGACTACGGGTAAATGAAACCATCCCAGGTTAAATGATTGATTTATAATGCATGAGTGCAATATTAAAACTGGACGAATACGTCGAACAGATTCTTTAGGCCATACAGCGAGTGTTGGGCAACATTAATGGCTGTGGTTCTCATTAAGAGCGTGTAGAGACAAGACCATCTGCGACCATCTGCGTCTGTCTCTGTGTTTGTGTCAAGAAAAATACCCCTGCCAGCATGACGAAAAATGCATAAAACACGTGTTTCTATCAGGAGATCATGCCGACCAGACTTGGTCAGCCAGCCATTTTCAGTGACCAAGCCGAGCTGTGTCTCCAGACCCTCATCGCTCCACCGTGACCAGCTCCACTCAGCACAGCACAGTTTGGCCTGATATCCGTCTACTTTGAATGGTGCTCAGCAACGGAATCCTGACTGCCCCACCTGGTTTTACATGGTTCAGGTGGTGGTGGTGGTGGGGGGGGGGGCGGTGCAGGTGGTGTTTGAGACAGAGAAGAGCCTTGCTATGTAATCGTCCCTCATGCATCACATGCTGTTACGTTACAGGCATGCAGTTATACAGCTGGATGTGTACTGAAGCAATGCAGGTTAAGTACCTTGCTCAAGGATGTGACGGCAGTGTCCTACCGGGGAATTGAACCTGTGACCTTTAGGTTACAAGACCGACTCCTTAGCCGTCGTACTACACTGCTGCCCCAACACTGCTGACTGGCGAAGAGAAGCCGAGGGCCTTTGTAGAACATTCTAGAGATTCCAGATGAAACAAATAAAATAGTAATGAAACAATAACCCCGAGGTCCTGACCCCGCTGTGCCTGTTAAAAATCAAATCCCCTCGAGGTCAAGAGCAGGAGGTTCCCTGCTGCCCTGCAATAATTCAGTCAGGTCAGGCCATCCCCCCCCGCACTTTAATTGGACGAATAAAACTTTGTCTCAATCTGAGCATAAAGCAGCCTGCGGGAACCTCTGCAGATAACCCACCCGAGTAATGAGAGAGTTCTGTACATGGGTGCAGATCGAGGTGAAACGCAACTTAATGCAAGTACTCTGATGTTTAGGAAAAGTGTAACTAAAAAGGAAACTTAAAACATGGGGGGGGTTGTTAACATTTTGAGATTCTGAGAGATCGATCCGGATCCGAACTTCATTGAAAATATTTATTCACCATTATGTGAATAGTGTAACTGCTTAGCATAAGCATAGTTCAAATTATTCTAGAGCAACTAACTGCACATGCCTGTTCTCCCAATAATATGGAAGAGATATAAGAAACAGTGGTTTTGTGTGTGTTTGTTAGCATGTGTAACGCATACACTATGCCAGTAATATAAACATGCCCGGTGTCGGTACTGTGGCACATTTCAGGTTTGGAGCTTTTGCCGTGTGCTTTGGTTCCCGACCCCATTGGGACAGGGATCTTCACCCCAAACGCAGGTCTCTTTGAGGACCGAAACAGGTCCTCTTCCAGGACTTAGCCCTGCATTTGCCTCCATCCGTCCTGCCCTTGATGGCAACCAGCACCCCAGACACATGCATTTTGCATGCATGCGTGTTACCCCTTTTTTTATTCCCCAGTGAAACAGGAAGGTCATAAAATGGTTCCCTGACGCAAACGTTAAAAGTAGCATGTGAAAAGCAGATGCATTTTCGTTGGACGTTATTTGAAGAAATCACTAGGGGTGTGAATAATTGTGAGACGCGTGTTTAAAAAAAAGTCTTGTTAAAAAAGCAATTTAACTGCGCAGTTAGTATAAAATAATATTATTTTCCCCACTTTTGCTCGGCATGCAATACATCTCAATGTCTACATTATTCATGCAATTTTTTATCATTTTTTATAAGCTCAGGTTGTGAATATTTTTTGATTAATATATACAGTGCACATATATATATATATATTCATATTCCTCTGCTTTTTTCTGGCAGGAAGTGGTAAATATCAGTAGTCTAAAATAGACCTAAAGCGAGCTGCCAAATAAGAGTGAAATTTGCATTTCTCTCCCAGCTTTAATCAGGTTATTAGCTGCTCCAGTGTTCTGGGGAGATACCGGCTCCTTCCCCGCGCGCTGATGAGATTCACAAGCCTCCCCTGCAGTGGCTACCCTAATTTAAACCTTATTGCTACTTATTAACTTTCACCAACATCAATACTGGTACACAGGACCCTTCGTGTTACCTTGAAGACGGTTGTTTTGAGAAACAGCATGTTTTATCAGCATCTCTTTACACAGGGCGAGCTGCTAATAAGATGCAACTACCAAAAAGCCAAAAGCCAAATTATAATTATCACAGAAGCGGGCCTCGTGTTTCACGAGGTAAAGACTCACTTTGGTGCAATGCAGGGAGAGTAAGACAAGGCCCGCTGCATTGTGTACATTTGGTATCTTATTATGCGTGTCGTACGAGGTTCAGCCGCGCAGTCTGGAACATTCCTCTCCTGCACATTCGCTTTCGTCAGAAACCTGACGGCTCAATCTGAGAGACGGGGGGGGAGTCGGGGTCAGCCTGTTCCCGTGGCTACTTTCTGCACCAACCACGTTCCAGCGCGAAGGGCCTTCATTTCCTCAGCCATCCAGGAAGATAATGTGACAAAAAAAAAAAAGCGCTATTGCTATCCGTTCCCCAGTGAGCTGCGCTATCTGCGGTTGTACCCCCAAAAGGACCGAGCAGGTCAGTCGGGCTATGCAGGCGTTTCTGAGCTGCTCCTTCCCCTACAGCTGCACACGCTGGAAACAAGGGCAAGAGGGCGGCCATTCAGGGAACGCCATCTTTACCTGGGGATGGAGAAACCTGCAGCTGTTCCATCTTTATCTGGGGATGGAGAAACCTACAGCTGTTCCATCTTTATCTGGGGATGGAGAAACATGCAGCTGTTCCATCTTTATCTGGGGATGGAGAAATCTACAGCTGTTAATTCTATTCTCATCATGTTTGGTGTTAGGGTAGGAATATTTATTTTATCCTTTCTAATAACCCTTCATGCGATAGCCAATGTATGTACTATGGAGAGGTGAGTTTCTGTGTTTTGATGTGATATTTGGCTGCGTGTGTAATTTTCACCAGATGCAGGCATACAATAAAATAATTTACACAACATAGGTAAGGAGCTGGTCTGGCAACATAAAGGTCACAGGTTTGATTCCCAGGTAGGACAGTGCCGTTGTACCCTTGAGCAAGGCACTTAACCTGCACTGCTTCAGTTTATATCCAGCTGAATAAAATGGATGCAATGTAAATGCTATGTAAAAGTTGTGTAAGTCACTCTAGATAAGAACGTCTGCTAAATGCCTGTAATGTAATGTCTTGTAAGGTCATGTAACATTTCGTAATGTTTTGAATTAACTTGACTTCTGAAAACTTTAACGAATACCACATTTCTTGTGTAAATGTCTGTACGAATGATTTGTTCAAATCCAGCTAGCTGAATGAAGCCCAACGTGCGTCTTAAGGTACACACAATCAGAGGTGGGTAACCCGGCTTCAAAGAGTAAAAAGACTGACCATGTATTTGCTCCACCAACATGCACTAAACCAGCTGGTTACAATAATTAGTTCTCCCATCATGCTGAAGAGTTATGGTAATTAGAATCAGCTGGTTTAGTGCATGGTGGTGGAACAAATACATGGTCAGTCTTTTTACTTTTAGAAGCCGGGTTACCCACCTCTGCACACAATCTACACAATCTCAGAAAACATGGCTACTTTGTCACACTCTGATGCATCTACTTCGGTAATTACACATTGTAAGTATCACACGGTATAATTACCAGAGGAGGCTTATTTTTCATTCAGCTACTCTCCGACCTCCTGGACTGGGAATTGCAGGCTACAGCACTCTGATGAGTTTTCTTCTGGATAATTATACATTTAAATAATTATATATTTGTGTTTTTGAAGTGCTTCTACTATGCAGCCCATCTAGGTACTGCCCACTACTAACAAACTCTGTTTTCTGCTATTTCACTTTTACTTTTCTTTTAGAAGATTTTATATTTCATTACAGTGCACCCTGTTGAGACTTTCCCAAATCAAACAAATGTCAATTTTCCAAAATTGTGTTCTTTGACAACAGTGCTTATTAAAACAGACATAACTCATTGTCTAATTTTGTATTTTGATTATATTTTTTTGGATAGTTTTTTTTTTTTGGCTTAATGCTTGCATCAGAGCTCGATACTGACGAGGCATACTCGTCTAAGCTGCTGATGGCCAGGTTTCCTCATAACTCCACAGAGTGTGTCTCTGAGACGCTAGTGTACCGTGAGTACGCACACGTTGCCATGTATCCTAACACTCATTACAATCACATGGAGTGAACGTCACGTCACAAAGCTGCCCTCTAAATGTGAATCCTGCCAACAGAACTGCAGTGGCTGAGTGTGTCCAGAGCGCCTGGTTAACGTTGGACAGATCTGCTTCAGACTCATCACAAGTGCATCAAAAGAAACTTAGTGGACATGCTGAATGTGAATCTCGTTTCTTCCATAGCCTGGTGAACTCATGAAAAGTGGTACAAAAGTTTACATATTTTAAAAAAAGTTTTAGTAATACAAAAAGGAACAGGAGGGTAATATTATAAGGCAGCACTGAAGGCATATTAGCTCAGATGAGAATAATGAAGATAAAATAAGCTAAAGTGCGCCGTGTCCAAATCCTCTTCCTCTGCTCTGCGGTCTGTCTGACATAATTTCCCTGAGCAAGCTTGCGTGAGGCGCAATAAACGGACGTGAGGCTAACTCCGCACCGCAGCAGCGCCAGCTCCTTATTACATTAAATTCTCAGGCAAAAAAAGAAAGAAAGCAGCTGATCTGATTGGCCATAATGAAATCACTCACCACGCCCCACAGGTAAGCTATTATTCTGGATTGAACCTCTTTTGAAATAGAACATTGGGTACGCTGCCACCTCGGCTCACAGAATTACTGAAATTGAGAGTTGGATATGCTTTAAATTTCTGTCCCCTGTCCTGAATTAGCTCTAGCATAATACAGTCACACCTTGAATGCAGAAACAGGGCCTTGAGCAGTTAAGTCATTGAGCTAATCTGGGAGGCAGGGAACTGTGGGGGATGTTAGAGCCAGAGGCCCAGTTTGAACAAGCTGGACATATTTAATTTACTGCTACAGTATCTTACTGTAATCCCTGACACACCGGAGTATGTGCTTATTCATGGCTTTGAATCTAAAAACACAGAAACATTTTTAGTTTATAACACGCTTAAATATTGAATTAGCTTATTAGTAACGCATATAATAGCAGCAGTGGTTGACATATTCATGCGGACAGCAGCAATAACATAAACATAATTGTGCAATGTGCTTGTGCAAGGCATAAAGAGATTGGTGGTCTTTGGTATGTTTTAGCCATTTGCTTTAAACAGGTTTCTCCAAGTTTCAATACACTCCGCATATAAATTCTGAAAATGTAAAAAGAAAAAAAAATCACAGTATCCATTTAATACATTTCTGAGATCTGTATTGATAAATGTTCATCTGAAGAATTAATGTGCAGTTTCACTTTGCATGAAGTCTAAAAGACTTGAAAAGGGATATTCCTTTCATTTTACTTGCTCGATATTCAGAAATATTTGCGAATTTCTGGACGAATGAAGTACTGCAGGCCGAAGAGGAAGCATTGAGCATTTAAATTACACCTCTAATTAATTAACATGGACAATGCTCCCTTCCCCAGCTCTGAGGCACATTTTACAGCCAGATTACTCCTGTTCATTATGCCCGGGAGAGGGGCGATGAGGGGTGGGGGGGGGTGGGGGGGGGGCTGATATATTAAACTCTAGACTGCCAGCGAGGTCAAAGGTAAAGAAAGTGTGGAAGCTGGTTGTCCGGGCGAGGATGAAATCATAGGAGCTGAACAACGATCTCTCACCACACACTGGATAAAGCAATCTCCTTTTCATGTAGCATAATGCTTGCAGCAGAGCGCTATGCAAACAGTACGCTTAAAAATGAATTTAATCAATTTCATAATCTAGTGTGAAGTGGGAAGACGTCACCCTGGATTTAATCAATGCTGGTCCTTAACTGTGACTTACAAATATATATTTATTTTTTCATAAAAGATGTATTTAAGCAAGTTCATTTTAAACTAACCAATAGTTAGCTAGTTAGTTAGTTGAGGAAAAAAAACTAAAAACAAACAATGCCATGTATTCAACAGAGTGTCAAAGTAGAGTGCCAGGCCGTTGCTTGTTAATGTCCGCTCATGAGCAGTCTGTTGTGTAATAACAGCTCAGTATATGGTTTGGTGCCTCCAAACGTGGTGTAAATCACACTGGCTGCAGAACCCCGCTCATTTGAAATAGCAGTACAGGAAAACTACTGTAAATAAACTATTTAAAGATTATGTAGCTGTGCATTCTGAAGATAATGGAAAGCAGTTCGTCATAACAGAATTCTGTCTCCCTCTGATTGTTCTTTACTGCAGCGGTAATGCGGGCAGGCGCTGTTAATGTAATTTCATCCAATTACAGTCAATTATATCATTTGCATGAACAATTTAATCAGACCTCCAAGATTAGCTTTGGTCTCCTCAACACAATCTTCTATCCGTGGGGAGCCTGGGGTTTCATATCTGGTGTTCGTAAATCAATAATTGAAACAGTGATGGAAAAAAGAAGGTAGATGCACAGTATTTATACAAATATAAGGATAACTGTTTGATTAATATTACATATTTTGATCCTTACCTTCTACTGTTCACCCTGAGCCTTACCTTCTACTGTTCACCCCTGAGACTTACCTTCTACTGTTCACCCTGAGCCTTACCTTCTACTGCTCCCCCTGAGCCTTACCTCCTGCTCACCTGACTACCTTCTATGTTCACCCTGAGCCTTACTTCACGTTCACCCGAGCTACTTTGTTCACCCTGAGCCTTACCTTCTACTGTTCACCCTGAGCCTTACCTTCTACTGTTCACCCTGAGCCTTACCTTCTACTGTTCACCCTGAGCCTTACCTTCTACTGTTCACCCTGAGCCTTACCTTCTACTGTTCACCCTGAGCCTTACCATCTACTGCTCACCCTGAGTCTTACCTTCTACTGTCCCCCCCGAACCTTACCTTGTACTATTCACTCTAAGCCTTACCATCTACTGCTCACCCTGAGCCTTACCTTCTACTGTCCCCCCCTGAACCTTACCTTGTACTGTTCACCCTGAGCCTTACCTGCTACTGTTCACTCTGAGCCTTACCTTCAACTGTTCACCCTGAGCCTTACCTGCTACTGTTCACCCTGAGCCTTACTTTCTATTATGTAAAAAATATTTTGTCTGGTTTTTGTGCAGGCTTCCTGCAGATGAGATTTTGCACCAGTTTTTTACTGAGAGGGCCCATCACAGAGGGGTAAGTCCACCAGGCCTTGTTAAGACTTTTATTTTTGTGATCTTTCTGTTAGCCTGTTAATTATACTGTATTGGCCTGGGACAGCCTCCTCCCCCGGAGTGCCCCAGGCTTTGTCTGACGGAAGAGCAGCTCATGACCTGGCTGGTGCTGGAATGGGCTGGAATGAGTCTGCATAAACCCTTAGAGACTGATAACTCAGATTCACGCAACTTTAACAAGGCAGTCAATTATGGCATACACCCAAGGCATAGAAGAGGACTTTTTTTGGTTAATTCAGAAGAGAATATACATATTCTATATGTGGTTGCAGCTCACACAACTGAGTTTTGAAACTAGTTAGCACAAAATCTAAAAACCGGTTAACAATGAATCAGTTAAGTGCTTCAAACCATGACCATGTCTGTCAATGTTACATCAGTGATAGTAAATATATGAGAAAAAAACTAAACAAAATAGAATCTATAATAATTCACAACGAATGAAACAACAAATCGAACAAATGAAGATTACTGTTTAGATTTTGGGTCTCTGTGCACAAGAGGAAAGCCTCTTGGGATTCAAGGTGCTGCGTGAACTTGCGCACTCGCATTGTGGTGCTCCGACGGACAGCGGCATGGATGCCACATTGTTTTCAGTGGATTATGGGGGATAAGTGGGATTTCTCCTGCTCAATTGTCCTCCTTTTCTTTCTCTTAAATCTCAGCAAACCGCTTGTTTTATAAATAAAATGTTCTATATTTGGATTTAGCAGCTGTTCATATTTGGACTGGCAAAAATCACTACAACTACTGTACGGCCTTACTAGCCAAATATTTAATAGTAAACAGCTATATATAGCTATATACAACTATATATATATATTGTCTGGCTAATTTTAGTTATCAGTGCATTGAGACGCTGCTATCTTACTTAGCTACATTTTTCATCTTGCTTGCATATACAGTAACTGGAAAGCAGTAAGAGTTTAGCAGCACTATCATTCCCTCTTTTGCTTTGTTTGGTGAACAGGCACCACCACTGTGGCCAGTCCTGCCAGCCTCATTTCCGTTTATATGCGAGCTGAAGGAGGAAAAAACGACGAATGCAGTAAAGCGTGAAGTTTCTGTATTTTCTGCCTGAGAAAGGAAGGATCGATTAGCAGGAATCTGACATTGGGGTTATACAGGCAGTGTGCTGTGTGGGGCCACCTGGGCCTGTCTTCGGACGGTGCAAAGCATCATGGGGGCATCTGCGCTTCCCGACGCTAGATCGATAGCGGCTTAAAAATAGCCAAAGCCTTTTTTTCTTTTTTTTTTTGGCTTGCAAATAACCTGTGAAACCACATCAAGCCATGTGCAGCGCTATCAGATCCTTGGTGGGGGGGTGGTGGTGGGGGGCGGGGGGGGTGGGAATGTGTGTGGGGGCGGTGTGAATGCAACATGTGACCTGCCCAGATCATTTAATGCATGAGCGAACATGCTGTGAAGGTGAGGAGCTGACTGTACATGGAAACGCTGTGGGCTCTAAAAGCAGTGGAGTTTGAGCCTGCGCTGTTTGCAGTGTGCCCCCCCCCACTCATAATTGATAAACCCCGACCCCACACCATCACAGCACAAGTACTGCTTCCTTTTGTTTACATTAAAAATGTACCACATTTCAACCCACTCACCCAACGTGGATGCACGTCTGCATTTAATCGCTTTACATTAATAATAAGCAAACTCACATCTATCCGTTTACCAGGTGTTTTATGTTGTGTGATCATCACGCTCCCCGCTGGCGGTGAAATCAATGTGAATGCTTAATTATTGGGACTGGGACTGGGGGGTTGTGGCTCCAGCGGGAGGGGGGCCAGAGCAGGACGCTAAACAAACAGTAGCCGACCGCTCCAACAGGACGGTGTGCAGTGATTCAGCATGACAAGGCATGAATTATTGAGATGCGCCGGGCTCCCGCTCGAAGCGATGCTTCACCCGCACGCAGGAACCAGCACGGCACGCAGAGGCACAAAAGGAGGTTTTCACCAAAGCCCTCTAACAGTAATTTATATCAGCTGTAAGTTAGATAAGCAGAGGCTGAATTATATCCGCGTAAATACCGAGAGCTATTCTGTACACAGGAGGAGAGGTGGAAAAACACAGCGTTCCATCTTCAAGGAGACAACCTCTAAAGGAGAAGGGCTTTCTGTCCTGTTCAACAGGCTCAGCCTCTCTTTCAACTGTCATTCAGAAATAATAATGTGTGTGTTTGTGTGTGTGTGCATGAGCTTGCGCTTCCACAGGTGCATGTGTGTGTGTGCATGAGCTTGTGCTTCTACAGGTGCGTGTATGTGTGTGTGTGTGCGCATGTGAAACCTTCTTGCATCTGTTTGTTTTTGGGTTTAATATAAGGGTACAGAACAAGGGACCAAGGACTGGTAGAAAGTTTGACGGTCACCAGCGGTGGTTAAGGGAGGTATTGCAACTCTTAGAAAATCCAAGGGAAAAAAGCCAGATTTGGCATTAAATCCCAGTACAAGGGTACACTAACTTGATAGTATTATTGATAAGATTAATATATAATTAATATGTGACTAATAATATTATTTTAGACAATCATATTTTGTAGACTCTGTTTCTTCTGTACTATATACTCTCACAAATTGAATGCACACCACATTGACAATTACACCTGCCCATATCTTCCTCTTATACATGAATGTTTCTCAATGTTTTCTCAATTCTCTTAGTTTTCAGCCATTTGTAGGACCTTAACAAAGAGAAGCATCTCAGCCTGCCAACAGTGTCCATACCCTCGCGTTCAATAGAAGAAAGTGGCTAAAATTAGTTTACTCTCTGTCGCACACGTCTGAAAGAAGCGGATTGATTTTCAGCAACCGCAGATAAATCCACGCGGCACATTTCATGTCACTGGGCTGCTGCCTTGTCTCCAGCTCCAGCGAAGCTCATCCATCACGCGCCGCCGTGCGGAAACGGCTCCCACAAAGCCCTTCCCCTTTCCGTCCCAGTCCCTCAAGATGAACTAACCCCTTTCAGCAGGAAGCGTCGCAGACGGCATCGCGCTCTTAATCTGTAATCTTCCAGGCCGATGGCATCGCGCTCTTAATCTGTAATCTTCCAGGCCTACGGCTGGCTGATCCGATGGTTTTTCCCGTCGGGATCTGAAGAAACGGCGCCGTTCCTCCCAATTTATTTAGAGCGTCATGACGTGCTTTTTGGCGGGGGGGGGGGCACTGGTTTGGCCTGCGAACCCCCACCCTCACCCTCCCGACTCGGGGGAGCCGGTCCCGGAGGTGGGGGGGGGAGGAGCGGTCCGATGGGGGAAAGGAGGGCCGGTCCCGACGGGGAGGGGGGGGCGGGCCGGTCCCAGAGGTGACGGACAAATGAAAAGGAGTTTGCTGCTCGTTTGTTCAGCGCCTGCAGGTCGTGGTGGTCGCGTGCTCGTCTGAGAATGTGGCAGCGAAGAGAAAGCAGAAAGAACTACGATCTCACCATAGAGTAAATGCACAGGAAGCTCCAAACACCCAATGCGTACCATAGAAAGAAACGCCAAACTTTATGTGGACTCTTATCTTGCAAACGTAACAATGTTTTCCATATCTTGCATTATTTACTGTGAACAGCAGTCGCTAACTTATTTATTTTTCTATTTTTAAAGTCCTCTAAACAATTGAACTGGGTTGACAGAGATGCACAGATATCGCGGGGCTGTATTTACTCAAAGTTCACTGTAATGCCTAACGACACAGTTTCTTCTCTTTTTTGCCATTTTAAATGCATCGACATCTTTTTTTAGATTATATAAATTCTCTTCTATAAATCATCAATTAGCAATGCTTATGCAACGAATACCAAATAGCCAACAAGAAAATAAGAAGTTAGATGATTAATAGCCTACATTTCACTTTCACGACGATGTGTCAAGTCAGATCTCTTTAGACAGTGCATCTCTAATACCAGGTCAGGTGTTCATTCTCTTCAGGTAAACGGTTAGGCAAAAGAAGACGCTGTTACCTCTGAGAGCAGAAAGGACTATTTTGGAATTCAGGGGGCTACCAGCTTCAGAATAATGTACGCAGTGCGGGGGGGGGGGGGCTGGAACAGAAAGCAGAGCCCGTTTAAATTCCCGCTGTGTATCTGGAATGAGAGATGAAGTGCGAGAGCACGCTGAACGCTCATCCTCATGCAGCACGGAGGGACAGAAGCGATCGCTTTGATCGAAGCTCGCGGGTCAAAGCGGAACAGCTGTTTAAGTGTTTAAGAGGAGGAAGAGATGGGCGGAGGTACATTACACAAATCTCATAAACCCCCGCTGTCTTCCACCGTTAGAGCTCCGGTCCTGACTGACATTATGAAAGCACAGCCGATGCCAGCCTTGGCTTTATATTTATACGGCAAATTTCTATTTTTTTTTTTTTTTTTTTAACACAAAAAATATTTTATTATAAGAATACTCGTAATGAGGCAGGATACTTAAGGGGGCAGTTATCTCTGGTGTGTGATCTGAAGATTTTAATCTTGACTTGCACACAGTTTTTCAGTTGTGTTGTTCTGTGGCTTATGAGGGCTTGAAACGCTGACACGGCATTTTTAAAAAACAAGAACCCCAGTGTGGCTGGCTTCCCTGTGCAGTCAACACATGCCATGAGCTCCCTCTGTAATAATGCTGTTATAATAAAGAACAGCGCTTTAGCAATGCTGTCATGAACATAAAATACAAGATGACAAACTGGAGAGTAAAGAATGGCAAAAATAAAACCACAAACACCAGAAAGTAGAGTTCCAGGAACAACACTACAGACGATGCACAGAGACACCTCACAATCCAGTATTCTTTGACCATGCATGTTATTTTCTTGCAACACCTGAAGTTACCCAGGGAGGCTCATGTCCATCAGTAGTCCCTGGGCTGTACGTTTTGGCTGTGGGGTAAAACCCCAGACCTCCATTGTCCAAACAATGCCAACCACTGCGCCACCATGCCACCCGCCACCATGCCACTATGCCACCCTGCCACCCGCCACTGCGCCACCATGCCACCCGCCACCATGCCACTGCACCACCGTGCCACTATGCCACCATGCCACTATGTCCTAGCGCCACCGTGCCACCCACAGGCTGGCAGGCCAGTACACGCCCTCCCTGCCTCACCTTCTGCATTGACCACGCACCCCTCATCTCCTTTATCACGCTTACGGCAGTATACCAGTCACTGCAAATATCAGGCCAGCGCCATCGAAAAGGTCAACAATTTAAACATGTTTAATGTCTAAAATATTACACTGACATTTCCTAGATTAGATGAATGAAACACTCATTGCTTTCAGGTAACACTGAAAGGGAACATTAATAAGGAATATTAATATTCTCACAAAGAGCCTAGCGCAGGTACATGATTCTTTCAAATCAAATTCGGGTCTAAGTGTGGGGGGGTGCATAACAGAATACAAATGAATGCTCTCCACAGAAAAAAGAACGACTTAAGCATAGTAATGCATTTTACTCCATCACCAATTTAGTGAAAGAGTTTTTAGAAGAAAAAAAACATCTAAGATGGGTATCAATCCAGTTTAAGCTGTACAATCACAAATGTGACCAGAATATTCTTAGAACTGAACATTCCAATGCTGATGTCACAATCACTGCTGGTGACTGAAGGTAGTGGAGTTCTAGAACACTGACTTAGAATTTTGAACAAAATAAAAAAAAATAAAAAAAAAGAAACCTCCTCTTCTAAGGGTTAATGTTGCGGCATGGTTTTTGTGATGCCTTTTAGTTTAAAATAATGTCGTTTTTTTTCAGGGATTTTGTACAGAGCAGAATCCAAAAGCTCATAATGAAAAAACAGCTCAGTGCCAGTGAGTCCGTGCCAAAAAAAATGAACAGTGTAAATGAGACTTTTTTTTTTTTTTTAGAATGGTGATTCAACACATGGCCTTTCTCGTTCGTCATATCGAGTGTGCCTTCTTTCGCTGTGCCGATATAATGTGAATAATGAGCTGGGTAAGAACACGGGAGCCGCAATACTCAACGCTTTTATCTGGGAATTATGCAGGACTTACTGCTCCTCAGCTCACACCCGAAAAAATGCACTTTTTTTGATTAATGTTTACCTTCCACATTTCCCCCCAGTTTCACAACTACTGATCTGTTTAAAAGTTAGTTTTTGTAGTTTGCGGATATGGGTGCAAGTTGCTTAAAGTTATAAATAATAATACAGCATATAAAACAATGTCTGTTTTAATTTCTAATGCCATTTGAACTGAAATTAGTTGGCTTTGCTTACAGTACTGCGTGTGATCTCACAGCATAATCTCATTTTATGGCTGTGATTCAGCAGCAGAGATATTAGGGAAGAGCTAATGTTCTCGCATCAGCATTTGTACTGACTGTAACTGTTAAAACTGGGGGAAAAAAAAAAGAGCACCAGTATGATAATTTTATTTCATCATTAAAGACACAATAAACACATATAATACACTGCACTTTTCTGTCAGTCAAATAGAATACGAGCTCTGATAGGGCGAGAGAGAAGGGGGGGGGGGGGGGGAGGGGGGGAGTAACATCAGAATCTTCCCTTCACAAAAAGATGTGGAAGAATCTCACGCACCGGAATCCACCAAGGCAGTCACAGCTCCTGAACACCTGCCTGTTCCTGCTTTTGTCACTTACACGCAGGCGTAGTGAACGTCTTCACACACTCAAGTCACCTTGATTATATTTGCGCAGGC
The DNA here is from genome assembly GCF_018555375.3 of Anguilla rostrata. Lineage (NCBI taxonomy): Eukaryota > Metazoa > Chordata > Actinopteri > Anguilliformes > Anguillidae > Anguilla > Anguilla rostrata. Next base: position 1,724,461 of record NC_057941.1, read on the forward strand.
TGTCTTTTTAGATCTCATCCCACATTCCCGCCACGCCGCGCTCCGCTCGATTCCTCTCCCGGATACGGGCGCCACAGCGTGCGGAATACTGAGCGGCCGTATCTCACACGGGGGGGGGGGGAGAAAGAGCTCCCCAGAATCAGGGAGTCTGTGCGCAGTCATCCTGGAGGATAATGGAAACGCTATCGATATTATGATCAAGCGCGCTAAAAACATGTACTCACTGCCAGCGATCCTGATGACGATGGGGGCAATGAGGGTCGCGTTTGATTTTTTTGTCAGTCATCCCTGGTCTTCCCTATAACTCAGGGCTGCACAACACAGAGTCTCAGCCCTGTGTTGATCTTCATGTCAGAGTGCAGTGACTCATCCAGAGAATTTGATACTGTAGAGGCAAGACGCAGACGACACCCCGATTGAGCATCTGCCATATTATGAGTACATTTGGCTTGAAAAAGATCAGCATTTCATATGATCAGAAGTTCACATTAACAAAACTTTGGCTGAAGCTGATACCGTCTTTCTTTCTTTCTGCATAGGTCCTACTAAAATTTGTTGCAAGGAAAACTTCTCTTTCCTGCAAAATGATTTTAGTGACATAATTTAATATGCAAGCTGCATCATCATCTTTGCAAGTCTCCATTATCATGGGCACCTTAAGAATCACAAGTTATAAACCCCTTGCTCAGCACTGCCTGGGTTGTGGTGATATCTTCTTTGGGAACCTGCAAAGTCTTTGTTTCCATTTACAAAGACTGCACTAGGCACTCTACCATTGTATCTTGGTACATTAAAAACTTCAAGCCATACGTCTTTATAATTTATGCTCACAATCCTTGCCTAAATTCTCAAGTAAAACTGACTGGCTGGCAAAAACTGACTTGGGTAGGGAGGCTTTCAACTTCCTAACTCCTTGGCATAACCTTCAAAAAACACTCAACCAGCAAAATATAATTTCCTTTAATAAAGAAATTTTGGAAACATTCATGTATTTCAGAAAATATGATTGACCTTGTGTTTCCTAAGTTAACTCATTAACTTTTTTTTCTAATTCACTGAGCATATGAATACATTTGAAGGTTACTCCGTACACGTGTTAGAGAGTAATGAGTTATTACATGAGTTTAAAACCAATGCATCAATTGAAAGACAACAAAGACCCAAGTTTTGCCATTAATAAAAGCTGCAAATTTCAGATAACAGGAAAACAGTACTTCATGATTACATGGTGATTTCTGCATTATAACATTTTAAGTTCTGACTGTTCATTTAAAACTCTTTTTTTTAAGCATGCTAAAATAACAGAAGTTTAATGTTGTATGATCAACTCTAGATTTTCCCAGAAGCTTGCTTATAATAGCACCGACAAAACCGTCAAAAGAAAATTTACAAATAAATAAAATAAGAAATCTAAGCTTCCAGGTGGGACATCAGGGGCCTGCCACACTAATAGAAACAAACTGTTTAGTGTTTGGTGATTTTTATGTTGTTCCAAAGGACCATAGTCCGGGGACCAGTGTCTGGGGTCATATAGCCTAATCGTCCCATTACAAATCTATTCACCACCTATTAGATCTATTAGACTTTTCCTGTTCCTGCTTCTAAGGACTAAAACTTAATGTGAAACATAAATTGAGTATGAATTAAGTTGTAATATGAACATTTGTTTAAGTCTAATTGTATTGCAGTGCCTAAATATCATCAGAGTACTATGCTACAGGTACATTTTTCATAACTGTTTTTTTTTATTTTTTTAAATAGTTTAAATATTTCACTAGGCAGCACAGGTGGAAAACCTGGACAAGGTGTCCGAACTGAATAAATAAGGTGTTTGTTTTGTTTTGGCTCCGTTTCTTGTCCAGATGGTGACCTCGTCTTAACAAGCCAGGAAAGGGGAGACTAATGACAGTGCACATGACACGCCATACTGTAAACCTCACCCTCAAAGCTTTTTCATTGCTTTTTACCATCACGTCTTTTTGAAATATATATTTATTTTTTTTGTTATCACCATAAGCAGCAGATTTGGGTCAACAAAAAAACGAAGTCAGTTTTTCTAATTTGTAAGTGCACGGCGACAACAACATGCGAACGCTGTAAAGCACTGAAGTACAGGACTGTCCCAAAACTAATTAACTAGCCCCTCACGGGTGACATCCGCAGCGAGGGGGTGGGTGGGGGGGAGGGGGGACGGAGCTACAGCAGGTGTCAGGGAAAAGTAATTAGCCAGAGGAGGCCTGTGACTGCAGTATGGAAATAACAGCTAAATAAAAAAAATGGTGTTGAGAAAGGAACTGGAAAGGCGGACATTTTAAACCAACATCGTCAAACGCGTTATTAAGGGTATTAATAAGAGCCGGAGAATGCCGTCATTCACTGGCAATTTTGCTTTTTAATATGAGAGCACCGTTGGCTTAATGCCCAATCACTGCAGCTGATTAGGTCGTCCTCGTTCACAGGAGTGCGCTGGCATTTTCAAATAAGGTAAAGCACAGTTAAGCACACAGCACCAAACCCTGCAGTCTTGTATAATTGCCTGGGATTTTATTAGTTCATCCAAGTCAGATTAAAAAGGCTCTTTGAAAATCCAAGCATTTGGGTCTTATGTGTTGTTTAGTTTTTCTTTTTTTTTTTTTTTTTTTGCACTCAGAAATTCAAAGCAGCCTCACACAGACTCTAAAGCTTGTTGCCCGTGGACCTTGAGACTGAACCGAGGCGAAAGCCTTTTGTTGGTTCATTTTTTTTGCCGGTCTGCTTCCTGACAACCTCCCCATTGTCTCCGGGGGCTGTGATGTATCATCTCTTGTCAGATTTATTTATAGGGATCCCCACAGGGCCGCTACACCAAATCCTAACAGTCGTGTCAGTTTTCGGAATCTGCCACTTTTGTGTCAGCATCCATTTTGTAACAGTTAGCCGGAACGCTAAGCTGGGCCCCGAGTGACAAATCTCTTTCCCGCCTTTTTCATGGTCAGTAAGCCAGCGGAAATGCGTTTAGAGGAATCTCCACCTCCCCGTCCGAAACGTGTTGTTTATTCCCAAGACAAATAAGCTTGGTTGAGTAACTGAAATATATAGCAAGTTTGACTGCCTCCGTTTTTGTCTGTTTACTTGGTGTTTATAGCTTCGATGAACGTGACAAACCTCATTATTACTCAACCAGAAGACGTATAAAAATGTACCAGATTGCCCAAAACTGCAAAAAAAGGATCAGGTCGTCTTGCACACACATTTAAATACCTACAGAGAGGCTTGTCCGCTGATACTTCTGGTGTTGTCTGTGTCTTGGAATAGCAGAGGGACGTAAATACCCCCAGAGGGCAAACAGAGAAGAGCAACAATGTGCGCGTGGGGGTTTTTATATCAGGTGTCACATGGAGCCAAAGCAAAGGTCATCATCTACTCCGAGTGGAATAATCGTAAGACTTTATTGATCTGGCAGAAGCATTCATGAGGCTACTCTGGAAAGACACACACACACACACACAAACAGGGAAAAGCAAAAAGAGCCTTAATCTCACGAAGGACTCCAGGGCATGTCATGTGATTCCTGGCATGGGCTCACCAGCAGAAATGAAAATGTGAGGATTAGTGCATTGTTATCTGTCATGACTTGCACAATCATAAGTGTTATCTGTCATGATTTGCACTGTCATGAGTGTGTTATCAGTCATGATTTACACAGTGATAAGTGTGTTATCTGTCATGATTTACACAGTGATAAGTGTGTTATCTGTCATGATTTACACAGTGATAAGTGTGTTATCTGTCATGATTTACACAGTGATAAGTGTGTTATCAGTCATGATTTACACAGTGATAAGTGTGTTATCAGTCATGATTTACACAGTGATAAGTGTGTTATCTGTCATGATTTACACAGTGATAAGTGTGTTATCAGTCATGATTTACACAGTGATAAGTGTGTTATCTGTCATGATTTACACAGTGATAAGTGTGTTATCAGTCATGATTTACACAGTGATAAGTGTGTTATCAGTCATGATTTACACAGTGATAAGTGTGTTATCTGTCATGATTTACACAGTGATAAGTGTGTTCTCAGTCATGATTTACAGTGATAAGTGTGTTATCTGTCATGATTTACACAGTGATAAGTGTGTTATCAGTCATGATTTACACAGTGATAAGTGTGTTCTCATCTGCTCCAGCCACCTGTGATTTCAGTCCAATCCACAGGACCAAGTTCAGCCTGCACTGGGCGGCAGCTCAAAGGAAAAGAAGGTTTCACTGGCAATTTTTCATACTTGCTTTTTAAGTGCGTCAAGTAGCTGTTAAATACTGTTGTTTATGTATACTTCATGAAAGTTCTGCCAATGATGGCACTGTTTTTAAAGCTTAACATTAAAAGCAGCGCAGCTGAACAAAGTGGAAGCAGCTTAAAAGGTAAGGTTTATAGTTGTGAAATTTGAATGTCTCGCAAGGAGTTGGGCTCTAAGAACTGGAATAATAAAAAAGTAGCCTGAAGAAGAACAGCAGGGTGGTTTGTACCTCAGGGAAGCACGCGGATGAGCTGTACAGGCTAACCTTGCCAAGTCAATTAAATGACAATTATTGGCCTGATGTTATGTAATGCTGATTTATTTCATAGTGAGCAAACATTGGCTAGCTAAAATATGCCCGACTCATAACACAACTGTAACTTCTATTTGCTTTGGTTTGCTCTTGCCTCTTGCCTTGCTACTCTGTAAAGTGTCTTTGTGACAAAAGGGCTGTACAAATAAAACTGAATTGAAACTGAATAACCATAACAATATGAAAAGCATTACCCTCACCTGTAGAGATTAGGTTGAGTACTGTGCACGTCACACTAACAGTACACTGATGGTCAAACAAAGCTTAAAACATGCAAGAGTTTCACCTGCCTCAGAACCCTAGTGGAAATTCCAGCGTGGTTCCAGCCTGGTTTTCAGTTGGTTCGGAGATGGTGAAGCTGGCAACAAGATGGCTGAAACAGCAACCATGCTGGCAAAACCATGGCCAGCTGGCGGGCCAACTTGGTACGGACAACAGACCATCACCAAACTCCAGCCAGATTTCATCTTAGGCTGGCAGTCGGACTCTCCACCAGAGCAACAACCCGACTAGTTTTCGTTTGCTGTGATGGATTTGATTTCAAACAAAATAAAATTAATGCTGCGGCCAAAATAAGGCTAGTTCTGGCAGAATACCTGGCAAGAGAAGAAAATAAGATATGAAATAAGATTTTTAAAATGACCTCTAGTGTCGTTTCACACCCAGCTCATAAACTGGCCACTGCTCACTTAAATTTACACATAATGTGTTGGGGCTCAGCAGTTTCACACTAGAGAATCCCAGCTGAAGAATAAACAACACTAACATAATATTATGCGCGCACACACACACACACACACACACTCCGAGAGTAGGCTTTAAACTGTCTGCATGGCATCTGGTTTGGAGACAGTGTCGTCTATTGTGCATGAAGCTGATCCATATTCTGTACAAGTAGCCCACGGGTTCTTTCCATTTCTACCCCCAAAACACCAACAAAGTAAAGCTCGTTATACCCCCGCGACCGGAACGAGAAAGGGAACTAATGGCGAGAAAAAGAGTTTCATAAGCAGGTCGAATATTATTCATGCAGCATTTTGGATATAGCCCACATTCAAAAAAAAAAAAAAAAAAAGAGAAGACGCTATGTTTATCCTGGAAACGTTTTAGTAAAGGAGAGCATTGAATAGCTAGTTTTTAGAATATGAATGGTAAATGGACTGCATTTATATAGCACTTTTATTCAAAGCACTTTACAATTGATGCCTCTCATTCACTCATTCACACACACAATCACATACCAACGTGAAGGCCCTTCCATGCTGGTACATCAGCTTGTTGGGAGCAATTAGGGGCTAGGTGTCTTGCTTAGGGACACTTCGACACGCCCAGGGTGGGGGATCGAACCGGCAATCCTCCGACTGCCAGACAAATGCTCTTACCTCCTGAGCTATGTCATCCCCATTTATGACATACGAGAGAGACGGTATCAGCTTGTGTCTGCATTTGTTTCCCTCTCCGTCCTCCTCAAGCGCCCGGGGAATTCCTCAGGCAATTAAAAGACGTGGGAGCCCACAGCTAAAGCGCACGGATATAGGGTGTTACAGCACCTCCTCCCCTGGAAGGTTTTATTACCTCTCTGAAGAAACAACAGAAAGCTACTCAGCATGAACATACCACACCACGGGGCCACTGTTGCCTCTTGGATTTAAACTGCCTGAGCTTTCAATAAGGAGAAAAGGAGCAATCTTTGACATTCAGTTGAAGAAATCAATTGAAAGCTGTAATTGCCACAATGCTGATGGCTGTTGAAGCTGCCCAGTGCAGTATTAACATTTTTCCGCCTGTACCAGATAAATGATGATCTTGCCATGCGGTACTGACACAGCCCGAGAATGCAGATTTCAATACAGTGTGTGCTTATTTATTAACAAACATCACCTTGATTGTTCAGCTAAATTTCAGGGAAGAAGCTGCCATTACAGCTTAGATAACACCGCCACTCTTAACTTTGCCATCAGATAAATGTGATATTAGTTTGTCGCAAACAGAGCACGCAGTTGAGATGTTAAGATCAGCCTGAAACAGGCAGTTAAGATGCAGGGGAGGAACGATCAAGCCTCCTCACACCCAGGACTGCCCGGACTGGGGAAGAGCTCTTAATAAATCACTGATGTAGACTAGGCGAAGCCTTCTGATTGGCTGAGATCAGTTGGGCATTTAGAGCACGCTCCCCCCATTAATGTCCGTACAAAGACCCGCTCCCCCCCATCAATGTTCTCCCCCGTTCCCCTGTTTACACCCCTTCTCATTTTCTTTGATAAATGACTTGAGTAAGTTCCCCCCACAGTGTCTTTGAAATGACTTTCCCCACTTCTTGTGCCCTGCAATATAATGCCCCCACCCTCCCCACCCCCTCAAAACAGTTCTTAAAGAAGGCCAGCTTTTATATTCAAAGTGATGAATTCTCACACTTATTTGGTGAAGACTCAGGGGCTGTTTTTTTCCCCATTGATTCCTCAGACCTCACACCATTGTTGTGAGCTGAAAGAGCAGGTAAAAAGCCAAGACTGTCAGCTGAGGTTTATAGCATTACATTTCTCCCAGACGGATTTTATTTGTACCGCATCTTTTATTCATACCCACCATCTTTAAACAAATGTGCTAATTCTCCACTTTGCATATAAAGGAACTCCGCTGCATTCACTAATGCACTCATTTGCGTTTTTTTTTTCTTTCCGGAACTGTACACTCCGCCTATTGCGGTAATTTGCTTAGCAACCGCGCGGCGTGCCGTGGTTGCCGTGTCCCGTATCGGTGTGGATTTGCCATTAGTGGCTGACCCCGGCACCGCGACACGCCCGTTTTCCGCGAGGCTCTGACACGGCGCTGATTCGGTGCGACGCGCCGCAATTTCAAGGACAGGCAAACATGACATCTTCATATTAATCAGGCCGCAGATGAGCACGCTATTACGGCCATATGTTTCGCGCATATGGTGGAAATCAATCACGTTCAGGAGCACTTTCTCCACACAGGCATCACTTTCTCTCCAATGTATATCTCTCTCCCCGAAACATGACTGAAGAGGAGATTTAGGGGCATAGCCTCCCCCCTCCCCCCCCCCCCACTTTTGTGTATTTGTATGTGCCTAAAGCACAACATAAAACAGTACAACATTGTACTGTTAAATATAATTTGTTTACAAATACGATTCTGTACTAAGCATAAGGTATTTAAAACAAAATGATGTTTTAAATAAAACACTTGCACAGAGTACGCAGGGAAAGAGGGGACGTTAGCATTCTTTCGAGACCAAACACATCGTGCATTTAAAGATCGCGGGTGCTAATCTTCCGGAGTACGACACCGAACCCCGCCAATTTATTTACTGTCGTTTTCCCCGCCGTGAATCAAAGCAGGAAGTTCTCGGCGGGCGGGACCGTTTTATTAATGGGCTAGCGGTCAGATAACAAGAAGTGGCCTGGATGCACAGAGCCATCGTTAATCCCCCCCGAGGTCTTAATGAGGCAGACGCCCGAGTGATCTACAGCGCTGGGCTAAGAGATATGAGCGCTGGGTTAAGTGATATGCGCGCTGGATTAAGAGACATGAGCGCTGGGTTAAGAGAACATGATGGTAGCATGGTGTTCGGTTAGGATATACCGCTGGGTTAGAATGGCGCTGGGTTAAGAGATATGCGCGCTGGATTAAGAGACATGAGCGCTGGGTTAAGAGATATGCGCACTGGGTTAAGAGACATGAGCGCTGGGTTAAGTGCGGCGTCCATCTTCCCCCCCCAACCGTTAGCGGCTGACCGAGGCTCCGTTCAAGGCCTTGCAGGTGTCAATCACAGAGGCCGTGCTTATTGATTGGCTGTAACCAGGGTGCACACACAGGTCAGGCCCAAGAGCTCAATGACACTGAGAACCTTCCGGAATGTTCTACAGACCCTGGCATGTCAAGAAGAAATCCTTCAAAGCACCAGCGCGTTTTTTTGTGAGGGGCTATGACGAAGTTCCTCTCCTCTCTGCCCTCTGGGTAACCCGTGTGATTGGATGCCATGATGGCACCTGTTCAAGGCAATATAAAACATTCAGGTAGACAGCTATATATTGAAGGCATCAGTCAAAATAGTTTGACTGGACATGCTGTGTTTGAGAACTGGTCAGGTGGCTCAAAGCAGCCACACTAATAATATACTCCTACTCTGCTTCATGTACGACTATTTTCATTTGCCCATGGCTAATCTCTGTTACTGCCTGGTAATATTACATTACAGGCATTTAGCATTTACACTGCACACACTGGACAGCTGGATATATACAGAAGCACTGTTAAGCACCTTGCAGGTTAAGTACCTTGCTCAAGTACAACGTACAGGGAATCGGAATCCTATTTGGGAATCGAATCTGTGGCCTTTAGGTTACAAGACCAACTCCTTACCCATCATACTACACTGCTGCCCTGCCTGGTAATGATGAAGTGAGCCAGTTCATGTTCTAAACAGCACCGTCAGCAGCTGTATAACCAAACCAGCCTGTTTAACCCTTGTGCTGCTGGGCCATGCGTCAGAATGGCACGGCTAGTTAAAGGCAGACAGACAGACTGGGAGGGAGAGCCTGTGTGAGTTTGTTCAGCGTTTATGGGAGGAATATCACAACCGAGCCGTCTGTAGGCAACGTGGGCTCTGTTCAGTGATACTGCGAATAAGACTATGCTCTTTCTTTTCTTTTTTCTTTTACCAGGCCTGCAGACTGCATCTAACTATGGCTTTTTCATTAAAGGGTACTCATTTTTAGTTATTGTTTTGGCTTAAAGTTTTCTTTTTGGCACTACATAGAAGAGGTGTGACAGGCCCTTATTTACAGTCTAACGGCAGGTTTTACTGTACGGAGGCAGCCAGCTTCAGATCTTATTTACAGTCTAACGGCAGGTTTTACTGTACGGAGGCAGCCAGCTTCAGATCTTATTTACAGTCTAACGGCAGGTTTTACTGTACGGAGGCAGCCAGCTTCAGATCTTATTTACAGTCTAACGGCAGGTTTTACTGTACGGAGGCAGCCAGCTTCAGATCTTATTTACAGTCTAACGGCAGGTTTTACTGTACGGAGGCAGCCAGCTTCAGATCTTATTTACGGTCTAACGGTGGGTTTTACTGTACGGAGGCAGCCAGCTTCAGATCTTATTTACAGTCCAACGGCAGGTTTTACTGTACGGAGGCAGCCAGCTTCAGATCTTATTTACAGTCTAACAGCAGGTTTTACTGTACGGAGGCAGCCAGCTTCAGATCTTATTTACAGTCTAACGGTGGGTTTTACTGTACGGAGGCAGCCAGCTTCAGATCTTATTTACAGTCTAACAGCGAGTTTTACTGTACGGAGGCAGCCAGCTTCAGATCTTACTTACAGTCTAACGGCAGGTTTTACTGTACGGAGGCAGCCAGCTTCAGATCTTATTTACAGTCTAACGGCAGGTTTTACTGTACGGAGGCTGCCAGCTTCAGATCTTATTTACAGTCTAACGGCAGGTTTTACTGTACGGAGGCAGCCAGCTTCAGATCTTATTTACAGTCTAACAGCAGGTTTTACTGTACGGAGGCAGCCAGCTTCAGATCTTATTTACAGTCTAACGGCAGGTTTTACTGTACGGAGGCAGCCAGCTTCAGATCTTATTTACAGTCTAACAGCAGGTTTTACTGTACGGAGGCAGCCAGCTTCAGATCTTATTTACGGTCTAACGGCAGGTTTTACTGTACGGAGGCAGCCAGCTTCAGATCTTATTTACAGTCTAACAGCAGGTTTTACTGTACGGAGGCAGCCAGCTTCAGATCTTATTTACGGTCTAACGGTGGGTTTTACTGTACGGAGGCAGCCAGCTTCAGATCTTATTTACAGTCTAACGGCAGGTTTTACTGTACGGAGGCAGCCAGCTTCAGATCTTATTTACAGTCTAACAGCAGGTTTTACTGTACGGAGGCAGCCAGCTTCAGATCTTATTTACGGTCTAACGGTGGGTTTTACTGTACGGAGGCAGCCAGCTTCAGATCTTATTTACAGTCCAACGGCAGGTTTTACTGTACGGAGGCAGCCAGCTTCAGATCTTATTTACAGTCTAACAGCAGGTTTTACTGTACGGAGGCAGCCAGCTTCAGATCTTATTTACAGTCTAACGGTGGGTTTTACTGTACGGAGGCAGCCAGCTTCAGATCTTATTTACAGTCTAACAGCAGGTTTTACTGTACGGAGGCAGCCAGCTTCAGATCTTATTTACAGTCTAACAGCAGGTTTTACTGTACGGAGGCAGTCGGCTTCAGAGCAGCTGCCTGGGCCACCTGCCGCAGCGTAATGGAAGGGCACGCCATCGCTGTGTTTTCCAAAATGGCTGCCGATGCGGGAAGCCACTGCCTCGAGGGACCTTTCTGGAGAGCAGTAATAGAGACTCTGATTGTAAGGGAACTTTCGGGAGAGCAGTAATAGAGACTCAGATTGTAAGGGAACCTTCCGGGGAGCAGTAATAGAGACTCAGATTGTAAGGGAACCTTCCGGGGAGCAATAATAGAGACTCAGATGTAAGGGAACCTTTCGGGAGCAGTAATAGAGTGACGAGACTTCCGGAGCATTGAGACTCATGTAAGGGAACCTTCCGAGAGCAGTAATAGAGACTCAGATTGTAAGGGAACTTTCCGGGGAGCAGTAATAGAGACACCGATTGTAAGGGAACTTTCCGGGGAGCAGTAATAGAGACTCAGATTGTAAGGGAACCTTCCGGAGAGCAGTAATAGAGACTCAGATTGTAAGGGAACCTTCCGGAGAGCAGTAATAGAGACTCAGATTGTAAGGGAACCTTCCGGGGAGCAGTAATAGAGACTCAGATTGTAAGGGAACTTTCCGGGGAGCAGTAATAGAGACTCAGACTGTAAGGGAACCTTCCGGAGAGCAGTAATAAGAGACTCAGACTGTAAGGGAACTTTCCGGGGAGCAGTAATAGAGACTCAGATTGTAAGGGAACTTTCCGGGGAGCAGTAATAGAGACTCAGACTGTACGTCACTGCAGAGGAATCAGGCGAAAACGCTGACATTGTGCTCGCCTCTCCACGACTCTCTAACTCAATGGATCTTTCCTTCAGTCAGCGCGCTTGCACATTTTAATTAAATATATACATATTAGGACTGCATTATGCTATAAACTACTGAGTGGGTTTGACTGCATAAGCACAACATAAAGCCATTCTTAAAGCGCTTTATATTATGGTCTTCATAGCATCCCCATCAACTTCATGAGGTTTCCTGGGCAACAGTTAATTACTGTGATTTATCATAATTGCCTGCGAGTTGCATTACGGGCTCGTGAAAAGAAATTGTTTACCGCTAGCCAAGTGTGAATTCCTGTCCGTGAGCACAGAAGTGCGGGGAATTAAGCGTGCTTTGGCTTCATTAGGTTAAATCTACTGCAAATTGCATTCAGCAATGGCCTAGTTACGAAGGAGGGAATTTACCCACATCATGCAGGATTCCGCTCCAAAAGTGATCGTTGTTCTGTGATCTATTAGTGACTCAACGACAATATACACACATATATAAATATATCAGTGGATGAGAAATGGCAGGCTGCTATAATGCACAGTGCATGCGGCGTCTGAACTTGCCAACTGCATTCTTCTGCATTTCTACTGCGAAAAAAGTGCTCAGAACGATTTTCATCCATGTAAAAATAAAACGATACCTTCAATGAAAAGAATGAAAGGCAATAAATAAATACATTAATAAAAATGATGCATTGGGAAGGCTCTACCCAAAATAAAATATGCCTCTGTGACGGTAATTACGTTGTTACTTCTCCACAATTATACCAGCATACATCATCTCTGTTGGTATTTGGCAAACAATGCCCTGCCAACCCAGTAGATTTGGGCATTGCCATCAGATTCACACTAAGAAGATCTCACGGCTAAACCACGGCTACAGCAGAGACCGGTCAATGTTTTGCACCAAGGCCCGCTGTTGCTGTATTTTTGGTATTTTTTTTAGGAAGAGCTTCTTTCATGTTTCAGGATTAATGTTCACATGCAGAATGTTTTTCTGAGAATAAAAAACACATCATTTTCAATGTCTTCACAGTGTATGATGGCTAGCCTAGTACTGCAGTCTACACATGTACAGGCACAGAGGAAATGGCCTAGTAAAGCCATTTATGAAGCCAAAGAGCGGTCCCCTTTACCTGGTTTTTTATGGGCTGTTTCGACATCTCAATTTACAGACCAAATTGTTGACCCTCCTGGTAATCAAAGATAATAAATACATAAATCATAAAGGACATAAAACAGGCTACTGTATTTGTATGAGAAAGGCTGATTCTTCCACCAAGATTTTTTTGTGTAGTATGAGATTTGATTCTTTTCTTTTTTTTATCTGAAGAGGACCGGGTGGCATTGATCACTCGCACTTTATTGCAAGGGGTCAATGAGAATGTCGTTGTTCTTGTTTCATTTTGGTGTCAACAGAACATGTCAAATTATGTTGGTGAAGAAGAAAAAAAAAACTCCAATTATGAAAGATTGTATAATTACAAAAGCCATGATTAACCAAACACTTATTTCTATGTTGCTTTAAGTTTTAAAAATAGTTAAATAGACCACAGAGATGTTTCCGGAATCCTTCTGCTCTTGAGGTTTATTACGTTATTTAATTCTGTACAACTGCATTCATCTTTTTTCTTAATTATTTTTTAAGAGTAGTTTTAAGTGTTTTCTTTAAACCGTTAGTGGTAATTACTTGGGGATTTCAGTAGATACATTAGTCTATACTCCATGATGTAATCAGAAGCATCTGCCCTGGACCAAATCAATCCTAGATCTATTAATTATTTAACCAATGTTACATTGAACAATCGTTGCAATACTCACCTAACGTTATAAATAGTTTCTGAAAATAAGTCCTGTGTGTGACTGTCTTTCACGCAATAAATCATTTAGAGCCAATACCCTACATATACGCGTATACAAGGCAAGTCGCCCTGCTGCTCGCCGTAAGGATTCAGTGTGAAATCGCCTGGCGTTTAAAAAAGGGAGCTGAAGTTCGACCGACCCGGAACGGCCACGAGCTCAGAAACTCAGCGCGAACCTACGGAAAACGCGTCAGGAAGAAAAACTGTTCATCAACGTTCGTCATTGATGAGCTCCTCCACCGGCAGCTCAAACCGTTCCCCGTTAATACGGATGGAAAATTAAATCCGTCACTGCAGCCGACCGACCCACCTACCGAGTATTACTCCGGGGCTCGTTCATCTGCCCTTCTCTACCGCCCCCGCCCCCAGTATAAATAAACACAGTACAGAAATAGACCCATGATGACAACATTAGATTGTTGAACGTTTTATTAGATTTGAATAACAACAGTGCTAATTTTCTATTTGCATGATCCATTACCCCGTGTTGAAACGTGCTAACTTGTTATTCCAGTACTGACCCTATCAATTTAAAGGCCCACCTTTCTTCTTGATATACTACACAAAGGTTGACTTCAGCAATTACTGTAATAATGCTTGGTAATAAGATATCACGGTAGACACATACAGCTAGCAGAAGATTTCATCAGTATTGCATGGTAATGTTTGCGCACGTGACCATCATCAGATACTACAACATCGGGATCAAGCACATTTTCATTTCCTTCAAATATGAGCCAGACACGTCTTTATCGGGAAATCTAAGAATGAAAAAGATTAATAAGGAAGCTGGAGAGGAAAAAGGGGGAAGGGGATGGTGGATGGGGTGGGCGGGGGGGTGTTCAGAGTAAACAACATTTTAGGACCTAAACCAAACCAACGGATGCACCTTCCAATGGCTGCTTCATTGGGAGGTTCCAAAATAAAAAACAGCCTTCTCGACTCGCTCATCAACAGAAGCACACAAACACTTTTGTTTCCCCCACAGCCTAACTATTCCGCACTTGTTTTATAAGTAACAGTAGGGAAATTTAATCCCCCCCCCCCCATTTTTTTTTTTTTGATAGAGAGCAGTCAATTTCACAGCCGGGAGCAGACTGCGGACTAAGATTGGGGCCACGCCGCTTTGATATATGAGCCAATAACCCATAATGTAATGAAGTCACCTTCCGACCAAGACCCCTGTCATAGAAGCAATAATGAATTATAACTGGTATAATGGTATTTGGGTTCGACACGGCAGCCAGCAGAGGGGAAAAAAGGGGGGGAATAAAAAGTGAACTGTGCCGTCTGTGAATGGAAATCTGTAAAACATGTTCGGGGGCCGTAGATCAACCCTAACACTAGTGAAGTTCTGAAGTCCGTCACGAGCGGCCTCAGCTCCAGGGGTCCGCGTGGTGCGGTTAGAACCCGGTCATGATGCGCAGTGACCCCGAGCTTCAGCAGAGCTTCGCTCATGTGGATTCCTTTAGGCTCAGAATCGGGCTTTATTGGCCAAACATGCTTTTACACATGCAAGGAGTTTGACTCCGGTTCACAGTAACCTCACATTCAACAATGTCAACGACAACAACAACAATGACAAACAACAACAAGAGCAGGTTTTACCTACAGTAGACGGTAGTGACTTTAAGTCCGGAAGAATAAATGTGCCGTTTCACCTCTTCCAGATGGATCGGCCCTCCCTGGTCTCTCACCGTGCTGCTCTCTGGGACTCTAATCAGACTGCATTCTGTCCATCAGCTGGCTGCTTTCAAGAAGACAAAACTAAACAATAATCCTTTTTTATTTTTAATGTGATTGCACTCGTAGTTAAGATTTGATTTCCGTAATGAAAATTCCCTTTGAGTTATCATGGTGCTGTGGTGGTTTGTGAGAGACACACACATACCTTTACTTCTCATACTGGTGTCTGTGCAGGGAACATACTCTACATACACTTGTACTGTCACTCTAAAATGTTAAACTGGACTGGAACAGTTGGAGTAAAAAGGAAGCTCTTGAGTGAATGTGGCATTTTCCTGTTTTCAGAGAGGCTGTGCATAACAAATAAACAGACTGCCTCCAGTCAGTGTGGCCTAACCCAAAATCCCTGACACCCTGTTTTTGACAGTTTTTTTACCACTGCTGTCAAGACAATTTCATTCATTCATTCAGTCATTCAGTCATTCATTCAGTCAAGGCCATTCAGGCAACTAATTTTTTTTTCCCCTCATAGATATATTTATTTATATATTTATTGCTCTTCTATGCTTAAATATTTGAGCTTTTTTCCAGCTACAGTGGCCCACTATTGCTAACAGAGATGCACAACCAAACAAACCATCAGGCTTGTGCAGTTCTGAAGCTTTTTCTTCTTTGGCTGCTCCTACATGCTCACTAGGCCCAGGATGTTAAATATAAACACACGAATGCACTTTCTCAGTATAATGAGATCATTTTCTCCCACTGATCTACGGCTCTGCAAATCTTTTCCAGGAAGACTTCTGTCTGCCGATTTATACTTAAGCTCAAATCCAAAATTTACTTAGAAAGCCAATTTACTATGGGAAACTAGAGACTTAAAATGCAAAGTTTGCAACTATATATATATATATATATATATATACACACACACACAGACCGGTGAATAAATAATAATAATAATAAACCTGAATAAATCATTGGAGAAAATTGTATCATGCAGTACAAGCATAATTTTAAGTAATTATCATCCAATCATGCTCTGTGGCATGTATAAAAATGCTGAGTGGGCCCAGCTGACCTCGATTTTGGATCAAGAAAAGATCCAAGTGACACTGAAAGAGGGTCCATTATTGGGGCATGGATGGCAGGCGCTTCAGTCACAAAGACTGCTCAACTGGCTAGTGTTCCAATAGGAACAATGACAAAAGTCACATCTGCATTTAGTTATATGGGAAAGACATCAGTGCAACACGTAAGGAAAAGCAGAACAACAACTCAGGTGACTGTGAATGTCAATGCAGGATGTGATCAGACTGTCAGCAAGAACAGCTGGTCGACAACTACATTCAGAGGTGTATCATAAGCTAAGTTCATTATTATAAGCTGAAAATTGTATACTTCAAGAAAAAACACAAGCAGCGAACCTAAGTGAGCAGTTTTAGCAAATGCCAGCGTTAATACATATGTAAATAATGAACATCTTATGAATATCGCTCTCAGTAAACACAACCAGATTATCTTGAGTTCTTGATAAATAATGCAGGATGTTTATCTTTTTAATGGGTGATTAGTTTCCTAAGCTCTCACAATTAAAATAACTGTGACTACATTCAAATATAATGCATTATTAATTGTACATCTAATTGACTGACTCTATTATAATGTATTTTTAAAAATCTGTTGATGAATTAAACCCTCAAACATCTTGTGGTAAATGCACTTCCACGCCAAAGCACATAAACACACACACACACACACACACAAGCACGCACACACACTCGCGCACTGTGTCATCAATACACATTCACAGATGGAATTTCAGAAATCATGGATGCTGGAACAGGTTAGTTTCTTTGCCTTGCATATCATTGAAAACTGTTGCAAGAAAATGTTTTGAAGCAGTGTAACCTTTATAACCGTTCCCCATTCCCCACGTGTGGATGGATTTGTTCAAACTGCTTGAACAAAGGAAGGCCGCCAGGGATAGGTGGAAATTTTGAGCAAGAGTAGCTGATTCTGGAACTGGAGGACAGAGAAAATTGGGGATTCGTAAAAAAAAATAAAAAAAATAAAAATAGATGGGTTAAAAAAAATCACATCAGGTGTCCAGTGTCCTCTTAGATATCGGTCTTCTCCCCACATTTGTTCACAAATGAGCGCACAGAATAATTAGCTTGGGTTTCAGACCGCAGACTGCAGTCCCTTGCCGATCTGCATTGTGTCCTGAGCCGGTACATCACAGCACCTTGTTTGCAGCGGACCAGTCAATGAATAACAACACTCTCTGGAAACTCAGGAGAAATGCGTGTTTGGAATTTCCATTTTCCTTCCCCGCTCCCCCATTTTCGTCTTTGCCCTGAGGCCGGGGCTGGAAAAAAAATATTTAGCGAAACGCGGTTTGAAGTAAATGAACTCGACTGGAAAGAATTTCCCCTGTCCTAAGCAAAATTCCCAAATCCAGGCGCGCGGACAGTGACGGGCTTTATTTCCGCTCTCTCGCCGGCTCGTCTGACAGCCGCGAACGTGCAATTTAAAATGGGAGCGAACTAAACGTCCAAACGCATTTCCAGAGTGTCAGCGCGAGGCACGTCCTCCCCCGCGCTGTTCGCTCTGCTCGAGCCCCGCAGCGCAAAACCAACATTATTGTAACGGCTCGAGATCTGTTATCACACGCGATGGCTGTCTCTTGCTGGATAAACGCAATTAGTGCACCCTCTTCATCCGAAATCGCTTAGAAATCTGAATTACGTTACACCGCATTCGCTACAGACCCTGGACAATATGGAACAATTAATAAGGCAACAATTTATATGAGCGGAGGGAAAAAGGAATACTTAATGAATACGTAATCCAAACCAATCTCGGTCTAATAAATCTCGCTGACTGGAGAGAATGGTGATCATTAAGCCAGCACACGGTCTTAATACATTTATTCATACTATTCATGCTCTTTACATTTAAGATTTCATTGTCCCTGTTTGCTTTTCAATGCGTGATTTATCCGTCATAAACCAAATGTGACTCACTAACCAATGATGCGTGCAATCCACACTCATGTAACAAGACACGTTATTAAAAGCTCATCTTTCCTTTCACAATTCAATTAAGCGGAACAAGAATTATGGCCATGTTTATTATTTCCTATTTCATTCATGCAACATATAGGCCTGTTTTTTTTTTTTTGTGGGGGGGGGGTTGTTTTGTTTTTAAACTTCAAATTAAACGGCACAGAAAAAATAATATTGGTCATGTTGGTGAAAATAAAAATGACAAATATGCGTACTGTTGTTATGCTGCGCTGGTGCAACAGTTAAAGAGAAAAAAACAAACAATCACGACAGAGAAATGTAAAATAAACCCCCCGTACAACAGAACTCTCCAGAGCGAGCCCCCCTATGAGCGCTGGAAATAGATAAATTACAGTATTTTTTTCTCCTTTTTCATCGACAACAATGCCGGGATTCTGTACATTTGCCTCATACCGCTCGTAGAAACGAGTAGTGCGGATTCCTACGATGCTCCTCCATTAAAGAGATGACACAATTACGCACTTTACATGCTTGAACAAAGAATTCTATATTCTTCTAATCAAGAACATAGGCTATTTGCTTTTAATTGTCCCATGCAATTAACCGTGACTTCTTAGGGGAGAAGTGCTATTCTTAATTGTCTTGTTTCCTCAGGAGAACCGAGCAGGATATTAGGTTCCATACACTGTCATTACCATTCGAGCAAGAAAACAACTCATAAATTGTCAGAGAAGTTTCAGGAGTAATTACCAAGAGTTTAATGAACAATTGCCGCATTATTATTTCTCTTAAAACCCTTCATGAGTAAGATTATGTAAAAGCGTGTTAATTTCATATGTGAATAACAATAGCTTAACACTCAATTGGTTTTAACATACTATCACTATTCACATGAATGGGATGATTAAGCTTGTGGGCAAGGAAGAAACTCAGTTAACAAAACTACTATACTGAATGCTAAGCAAGAGGTAAATCTGTCCAAATACAGCAAAGGTTTTATGCTTATAGTGTGGTTCGGTACTGTTACCATTACAGATACTGTTCTTTCAAAGATTAGGTATGTATTTATGTACATACGGATGTGACTGGGTGTCAAAACTGCCCGAGCTGAATTCTAGTAACCCTTCAAAACATGTCCTCACCATCTCCCAAACCAAAATAAAATGGCAGTTGAGAAAGGACCACATCACACAACCGTAACAACTTTAAAAAAATATGAATAATACTCTCAGCTTCTGTACAGAGACACAGGCAGAGACAGATGGATGGCCCAGCAGCACAACCGCGCTCCAGGAATGAATTCATTTCTGCGTCCCGTACCAGAAACGGTTAAATAAAATGAAATCCTCGAGACGGTTTTTGTCCTGAACTAAACTAAATCACTGTGCCATTTCAACCTGCATCAATATTCAGCGCATGCAGTTTGCGGAGACTATACCGGGCCGTAAAAGGAGCCAGACCCGGCAAAATGCTGGGGAAAAAAAGAAGATGATACTTTTTAAATGTCACTTTTTGTCATTTGAAACTTTTGAGGGATGCACTGGGAACTTCTGCGAGGAAGGCGTTCCGTGACTTCATTTCTCATCGCGGTGGCAGTTTAAAGCCGTAGCATGATCGGCGCGGTCACGGTAATTATGAATAATGTGGCGACACTCTCATTATTCCCTCCTAAAGAGGAGTGGCTGGCTTTAATTTCTTATAAAATGTACCACTCCACTCCTGGCAACAGTCACCAGAAACAGCACCAAGATTTAAATAAATAAATAAATAAATACAATTTAAAAAATCAAATGCCTGTCTAAACAAATTTAGCATGGAGATTACTTTTTTCACCACGGTTTTGTAAAGCTTAAACATCGGGTTCACGGTATATATTAAAACAGAGCATGCTGGGAGATATTGATCAAAGATGGAATATTAATGGGGTTTTTCCAAGAGCTTCTACACATACCAGGAGTTTTAAGTATGACAAGAGGTTCCACTACATTCCTAAGGCTCTGATATTACTAGCACAGACTGATTGTTTTAATACTAAAATGAAAAATAAGGATTTAACAGGGAGAAAAGAAACACTACTGTTTGTAAGCTACTGTTTACATCATTGTCCTATTCGGTTATGCATAAACAAACGTGTCTGCATGAGATTCCATGTTGTCCTACAGTGTTGAATTGGGTATCCGTAATTTTTCAGGTCTGGTGGATTCAGCGACATCTGTGGTGACTGGTGGTCACAAAAGTTCATTTTCACACTCCGAGTGCCATTCAAAACTAAGCTATTAAGCTACTAGGAGCACTTTTTCTCAAAAGAAAGCATATTTCGGAGAACGAAGACTGCCTCCAGACAACCAACAATGTCGCCCAACACGGCAACATTGGGCAACGCGTCAAACCTAATTAAAGACACTTTTTGGATTGTAGACGCTCGCTATTTCACATTCAGCGTGCAAGTTCCTGTGTGTGCACCATCATAATTGAACACTTGGCGAGAATGTCACACCTGACACCACCAGTGGAAAACAGCACAGAGGAGAAATTTCAGAAGGCAAACACATTGAATTGACATTGCCACAGATATGCCAACGTGAAAAGGTATCACGTGGGGCATTTTTGAATGTGGAAAAGTTAAGGATCCCCACTTTTACATAAACGGTGATTATATTACTCTGGCATTAGTGACCATGCTTTCAGAACTGAACCTTGTGTGATGTGGTATGATGCAGTTTGGTTAGATGGGGGGGTCGATCGGAGCAGGACAGAGACACTCCGCCCCCCCCCCGGGCGTCTCCCCCCGGCCCCCGCCCCCGCCCCGGCCCCGGCCCCCCGGCCCCCCCCGGGCAGTCTACCCAGCCCCGGCCGCCGGACCCGCCACTCAGATAAATGTGGCAGAACCGCCCTCGTCCCAGGCGCTCTGTCACTCAGCCTTCACACGCCCGCCCCTGAACCTGTCGTCCCGCCTGTCCAAACTCCTGTCATAGCCTCCGTCCCACCTGCGCTCAGACCCTCCGCCTCCAGACCCACCTGCCCACGGCACTCAGACCACCTGCCTGTTAGAGCTCCCCTCCCCCCCCCCGCTACTCAGACCCACCTGCCTGTTAGGAGCCCCCACTGCCCCCCCCCCCGCTACTCAGACCCACCTGCCTGTTAGGAGCCCCCCTCCCCCCCACTCGACCCCGCTGTAGAGCCCCCTGCCTTAGCCCCCTCCCCCCCCCCCGCTACTCAGACTCACCTGCCTGTTAGGAGCCCCCACTGCCCCCCCGCCTACTCAGACCACCTGCCTGTTAGGAGCCCCCACTGCTCCCCACCCAGCTACTCAGACCACCTGTCTGTTAGGAGCCCCCGCCACTCACCCCCACCCTGTTTCTCCTACTAATACCGTCATAACCACAAATGTTCATTTTTACACCATACCAATGTGTACTATTCCAGACCCCAGACTGGAATAAAAGTTTTCATTCATTTTAACGCAGAACAATAAAAGTAATTTTTTGAAGAAATTTTGCCGTTTTAACGGTGCTTAAGCACACAGACCATGCATGGCACAGCTAGTCAGAGTTTTGGAGTGCAAGGAGGAGAACATGGCAGCTGCAGTTAGTCATTTCTCTAAACACCATCTTATTTTGCGCTCTCAAAGGCTAACTGCAAAATGTGCACAACATCACATTACAATCACTTAGCAGAAGCTTTCATCTGGGGTGACACACGGAAGACAATCAGGGTCACTCTCAGGAATGCAAAAATGTGACATCACCAAGAAGGCCAAAAAGGCCTTTTTATAATCAGTAAGTGAACTCAAAACCCAACAAACCGCAATTTGCATTGTACGGAAAGAACGTACGACTAGACAAACAACTTGGCTTTACACAAGCTATATTTATAACTCATATCCAAATTGAAATCCACAGAAGAAAAAGGGAACAAAGAAAGGATATCTAAAAGGGGGCGGGAAGCCGTGGTGCAATCTGAAGAGGTGAGCCTTCAGCCTGCGCTGAAAGATGACTCACTCTGACACTACTCCTCCGCAAGGTTACCCCCCCAAACCCGTATCACTCCTGTAAAAAGCCTGCATCTTCATCGAGCACTTTCATGGTGCACCTTGATGTTCTTGATATTTATCATATCTCTCGTAATCATGTCTCACTTCTAGTGTATGATTTGCCATAACTTTGCTGACTTCAGCAAAGCTTCACTGCATGAACTGGTTTTGGTGTCAATGGCTATGAGATTTGAACCTTAACTGACCTGTGTTGTGTGGTTGTTACACTGACCTTCGGTATGCACTTATTGTACGTCGCTTTGGATAAAAGCGACTGCCAAATAAAATGTAATGTGATGTCATGTAAAAGATGGGCAGGGTTTCTGCTGTTCTGACTGAACACATCCCACCACCAGGGGGCAGAACAGACAGGAGACGTGACCTGGATGTGCGGGGTCGGGGGGGGGGGGTCAGATGCCCACAGGCAGTAGAATGGGGGGGGTGTCAGACAGGGGTTTGTAGGGTCTGATGACATCTTGAAGATATAATGGAGCTGTTCCTTCAATTGCTCGATAGGCTAGCACCAAGGTTCTGAATCTGACAGGAGCTGACATTGGCAGGCAGTGCAGAGGGGGTGAGAAAGGGAGTGACATGGCTGGGTCTCGGGGGGGGGGGGGGGGTGTAGAACTATAGATCCAGAACCCACAGGTAGTCAGAATGCTGCCTGCGCAGCTCAGCTGGAGTGAAATTGGATTTCTAACCAAAAGTTAATTGATTCCCTGATACGATTCATGCTATCTAAAGACAGCTGCTCATAAAACGACATCAATATATAGATGCCATTAAAACATACTCTCCTCCCTCATAATTATTATGTTCTTGGTCCATAATTGATTCAAGCATCGACTCAATTTGAACATTGTTTCTCAATGGAAGGAATGTGGACAAGATAATACAAAGAAAGGCTTCAAAGAAAGAAGAAGAAAAAAGCCATTTCTTCACCCTCAACAGGCAATTTCAGGTCAGCAATCATTATAAATTGTTTTGAAGCACAATGTCAATTTAGTGGTGTGAATACTTGCGCAGAGAAGCAACACTGTGCTCATCCAACACAATCCCCAGCCTTTTCATTTCTCAAAAGCCTGCTGAAAGCCGACTGATTCATAAAGCCAGGCGTTAAAACAGAACCCAAGGACGTTTACGCCTAGTTACGGTCGAGCACCGCCCCCCGCCCCCCTCACCCCCGCCCCCATTCCCTCCCACCCTCACCCCGCCCCCCAAATACCTCCCACCCCTCCTCCTGCTTTGCATGGGGCCAGACTTCCCCCCCCCCCGCAGACTTCCCCCCCCGCCCCTTTCTGGAACCCTTCCTGGATTTATGTCTCTCTGCTTCGGAAGCCCAAGGTTGTCATCGGCTGTTTCTGTATTTATCTTAGCGAGCGATAGCTGGTGGGACGGCGTTAGGCTGTGACTAAGTGCCCCCTCCCCGGTACCCCCAGCCCCCCCGGCCCTCCCGACGCCTCCCCCCGCCGCCCCTTTGTATTCATGCGGGGGTGCATAAAGGTCACATTCCGGGCGAGAAATCACATTTACAGCCCCCTGCACACGAGAGGAAGCTGTTTGGGCTCTAAGTGAGTCACCTGTCCTGGGACCGGCTCACAGCCGTCGGGCCTTACGGTGGGAGATGGCTCTCGCTGATTCCCGCCCCATGGCTCTCGCTGATTCCCGCCGCATGGCTCTCGCTGATTCCCGCCCCATCCACTTCACTGGAGATCCGGATTAGCTGATGATTTTTTTTTTTAAATTTATTTTTTTAAAGGTTACCAATCGTTAAAAAAAAATTGTTTCCACCTTGGGTGGCTTACCTCCACAGCCTAGTTTCTGAGAGATTCTAACGCAGGTACTGCAGGCCCTCTGCCCAGTTTAGAGCTGAGTGCAGAACTGATCAGGTCATTGAGCAAAACGCCAAAGCCAGGGAACTAATGACACTCTTATTACGACTGTAATGTCGTTTGGTTTTTTAATGTGCATTGCACATGACTCCTGCATGTCCTCCCATGTAATTTAGTTGTTTAGCTCCATAATACTTTCCAGCTCCAGCAGTACTCTCGCAGCCGAGGTCTTCCACAGACCCGATTTCATAGGCAGTGTGGGGTTAAGCGAGATGATGACTCAGGAGAAGCTTATAGCACGAGACCGAAACGGTCCATTCTGACGGTGCGCTACTGCCCCTCCAAATCTCCAAAAATATTAGCTGGGCATAATTCGGGTTATTTGTGATATATCCAGAGCAGTCCTGTCTGCAGAAGACCACATCCCATCGCCCTTCAGTGAGATTCTGCTCTTCAGTAAATTACCTCTCTGCTCTGCCTCACTTAACGTGAAGGATGTAGAGCACCTGGAGGCCTTGCCGGTCACTGTCTGCGTAATGGAAGCAGGCTGCCGTGCAGGTTAGCTTACAGGTGTGGAGTGGCAGCTCCAAGCAGACTTAAGAGATTAACTGGTCTCTGAACCCGGACCACAGTGAGTCAGGAGCTCAGTTTAATGTCTAATCCAAAGGACCTCCTGCCACCCAGTGTCCCCATCACTGTGCTGAGGCACTGGAGTTCTGCTTTGCCCAGAGGAAAGAGTGCCCCCTACTGGTCCACTGACACCTTCCCAAACAGCGCCTAGTTTGCCCAGGAGGCCACATAACAGTGTACTAATCAAGCCCAGCCCTGCTTAGCTTCAGATTCAGAGATTTTAATTAATTTATTTTTTGGATAATACTGGACACCACTGCTAGAGATTATCCATATGAGGTAGCTGATTGGCTAAACTGGCAGCCTAGCACACACATGCTAGGCCTGCCGGCACTTATTTTACTCACCTGGAATGACAGCAACAAACTGCTATGGGACAAAGTTCATACCTCAAGGAGGAAACTGTTTATTAAGTTTCTTGGATACACCTTGGGTAATAACCTTGCTTTCAAAAATCATCGTTCTTGCACTGTCATTATTTAAAGGCGATGTTCATCTCCCGACAGAGCATTTTATGTAAAAATGGACTTTACAACAGTCTGTCCTGATATACACTGACACGTTTAATGTTCGCCCCGGACGAGGTTTATGAAGTTATAGCCATGTAAATCAATAGAGGATTACTGTGCTGTCCTGTGGAGCTGCCAGCGCCAGTCTGAACTGGCAGGGTTTGGACGCAATACCAGACCGTGGGGAACGCCCACAGAACAGAGCGCCGTCTTAAACAGACGAGCCGAGCCACAGCCAAACTTTCAGAGGCCTTATTTAAAAAAAACTGGGCCCGTCTCTGTGCCCAAACACGGACAAAAAGAAACGGTTGATTGCTCAGTGTTTAATTACATGCAAAG
>NC_057941.1:2382500-2470000 GCF_018555375.3 Anguilla rostrata
GCCTCGGTGTGTTGACCAAAGCAAATTCCTCGTATGTGTAAATGTACTTGGCAATAAATTCGATTCTGATTCTGATTCTGATTCTGATTCTGATGTTCTCACCCTTCGCTGTTTTTAGCGAAACCGTAGTTTTGCAGTTAAAGATGCGTCCCTGTATTTGAAATGTGTGGGGGTGGGGGGTCAGCGCTTACCTGGGGGGGCGTAGCTGTTGAGGGCGAGGGGAGAAGGCAGGTGTCCTGGGGGGTGTGAGGCGCTGTACGAGAAGAGGGGCGGAGCCATGCTGGATCCTGGTGACGAGGGCGTGGGCGACGCGGTCACGTGATTTCCCACAGGTCCCTGGGGCCAGCTGGACAGCAGGGGATTCTGGGAGCCGGGAGGAACGGTGAGCGGGGAAGGTGCAGGCGGGGTCATGTAGCCACGGATGTTAGGCGGGGTCGGGGTCAGCATGTGGCCGTGGGTGATATGTGGGGGCGGAGACGGGTGCGTGGCAAGGGGGAAATGGGCGAAGGGGTCAGGCGACCGCGGACGTTAGGGGGACGGGGTCATCATTTGGGCGTGGGTGGTTGGCAGGGGCGGGGTCATCATATGGGCATGGGTAGTAGGCAGGGGCGGGGTCATCATATGGGTGTGAGTAGTAGGCAGGGGAGGGGTCATCATTTGGGCATGGGTAGTAGGCAGGGGCGGGGTCATCATTTGGGCGTGGGTAGTAGGCACGGGCGGGGTCATCATATGGGCGTGGGTGGTAGGCAGGGGCGGGGTCATCATATGGGCGTGAGTGGAAGGTGGGGGTGGAGTCATGTGACCGTGGGCAGCAGGTGGGGGCGGGGTCATACTCTGAGGCGGTCCAATGGGAGCCGGCGACCGGCTGGTGGGCGTCGGCCCCGGAGCCGCCTGATAGGAGCTGGGCGGGGGGGCGCTCTGATAGGGGCCGGAGTTGTGGAATCTGGGAGCGCCGGCATGCGGGTGGGCAGACTTGGCGGGAATCTGGTTGGGAAGCGGGGGCGGACCCGCCATGCCGTAGCCCTGGCCTACAGGCTGCAGCGCCACAGGGGGCACGGAGGGGCCTGGAAAACCAGAACAAAACGCAACGAGTTAACCAGGGCAGCTCTACCTCCAATTCAACACCTCAGCTGCCAACAACACGCACACGACAAGAAATACTGTAAACGGTTTTTTGTACTGCCCCCCCCCCCAAATTTTCCAACTTATGATGCCAGGAAGAAATATGTGAAAATAGCTGAAGCCTCTCTGCCTCAGCTTTATCCCTCGGTCTGTCACTGGAGCTCGCCAGCCAGGCGTAATCTGGAGGAAACGCGGGCATGACACCCCACCCCACCTCACCCATCCCACCTCACCCCACCCCACCCCACCGCACCACCCACCCCACCCCACCGCACATTCCGACGTCGGATGGATGTCAGCAGGTCAAAGCAGGTCATGGACGTCGATTAGCGGCGCGGAAATTAAAGTTTTTGTTGTTTTTTTTGATGTCGGTAATTTGATGAAAAAAACTGATGTGTCTACAGGTAGAAATGCGGTCGTGACATCGCTCAGTCTTCCAGCCGCGCCGCGACTCAGATGGGACACAGAGCCGGATTATAATCCCTGCGTCTGGATTTACAGCAGCCGTCCACTCGCTCACACACGGAGGGGGACACACTTACGGAAAACCAGGAATCAAACGGAGCAGGGGCAATAAAAAGAATTCTGCACCTGAGGAGGCAGGTGGAGAGGTTTTCAGGGTAAACACTTAAAATACTTCACCAGTGGGCTGCTGAAAAAAGCAGACAATTCCGAGCCTGCGGTGCACAGGAAGCCTACACTGAGCAGATCGTAGTGCAGCTGCCACAGACAGAGCATGTGCAGCAACACAGTAGACATGCTGAGGTCAGGAATTAAAAAAAACACTAAATGGCGAAAAAATAACAGCAATCGCCGCGTTTCCGGCAAATGGGGAAATCTCTCTAAGAACTGCAAGGCCGACCCGGCGGCTAGCGGCAAAGCTTCCATTCAGACAACAGCCCTGGAACTGCCACAAGTCAACAGAACCCTGAGGAAGAAGTGCAAGGTTAGATGCACAAAAGAAAGATTCCTGGCTAAAAGCTTGACTGCATAGAAATTCTCTAATTCATCTGACTGGCTTAACAGACAGGAATTAATAAGTCACATACCAAGATATACTTTATATGCACTGCCAGTCCAAACTGGTCAACCAAACCTTTCCTGTTTTTGCATTTGTATACAAACCAGAAATTCCAAATCAAATTCAGACAGGGCTGCCTCAACAGCCAATGAAAGTGAAACGTAATAAGGCAATGCTATGCAAAAGTGGGGAAAATATACACGCACTCGACTTGGACAAAAGGTTTCAGATACGATGGTGTCGAGTCAACAGGCATTAATGCAGAAGGAAACCAAAAAAAACAACAGCTGGCAAGCACTGATTTTCAGACAGAACAAATCGGCCTTGGGAAGAGAATGAGGATTTATTGCAAATTAGGAAACCTTTAAGGGGTGGAGTACTTCCAAAAGCACATATTAACAATGGGGAAATAATAAGGAAGACTCAGAACTAATCAGAATGGTTGTGCTCAGAGTTCAAAGATCCTCGTGGGTACAGAGGTTCCGGCGAAGAGATAAGACTAAAGCCCTCATCGACAGTCCCAGCAGTAAACGGCCTTTCCTGCTGCCACTGAAGTTCCCTCAGAGCACAGTACCCTGCGCTATGAGCAAGGAGTTCATCCGGCCAGCGGCGCTCCCGAACCAATCGTTCTGAGAAGGGGTCAGAAGCCTGACAAACCCCAATTATTTGTGGCAATAGGAGTATGATACCTAAATCTTAAGGAAACATCAGTTTTTACGTTTTATATAGAAGAAGAAAAAAAAACATTTTGAAAATAAACAATTGTATGAGCGGTGCGTTTTTGCAGGCATGACTGCTGTGCAGACTGTCGTTGCTTTTAAAAGGCCTATTGAGACACTGAGGAATAACAGTAAAAACATACAAAACTCTCCCATAGTACATTTCCCAAAAAGTGACTACATGGCAACTTAAAACTTCGCTGACTGATTCGTTGGCGCTTTATACTGCTGGCTCGCGCGCACATGCCACATGTACACACTGCACTTGCGATTGATACTGCGCCAAAAAAGCTTCACAGCGCCGAATAACTGCAACGCCAGACGTAGTTGTTAGGGTAACACTCATATCGGCGTTTGTCCACGTTAGTAAATAGCAAACACATTGTAATGAACTGTAGGGAAACGGGCTAATTACGCACGACAATCACGTGACCACAATTCGCTAACAAAACCTATACAAAAAATGACCGGCAGCGTTTACATCCCACGTTGCCAAGATACGATGACGAAGATACGTAGAACCAGCTTAATTATTTTAAGTGGAGGTGGAGTTTCATTCTATGGATTCGAAAACTAGATCTCAAGGGTGATTTTGACGAATTCATATAATCAAAATACAGTTTTCAAACGACTCGTCTTCAGTTAGTTAACTCGAGTAAATTCAATTACACTATTCAAAGGTCCCATGTAATTTAGAATAGGTCGATAGTTATGAATATAACCATTAATTCGGTACTATCCAGTATTTCCTGTTTGCTCTGAAGTGTTACACTACTAAATACATTCACACTAGTAAATACATTCACGCTCGTGTTCAAATTAAAATGACTTATGACTGATATAAAGTTTTTGGTTAAAACATTTTTCTAACATGTATCTTATTTTTAACATTCCTACGATTCCACCACTAGCGGAGAAGTTAGCGGCGACATTATACCCTGAATGACATCATGAAACTTGTGCAATTTCAACTGGCTAACGTTAGCTAGCAAGCTGGCTACAAAGTAACTCAACACGCTGCCACAGAAATGTATCCATTTACTCTCCACTCGACTTCCTTTGAACGCTTGGTTAAATGGCTGCACTATACTCAACCAGTCAGCAATATCTTACGGTCTATGCATCGTATCTTTATCTTATCCCTACGTAGGCAATCGGCTAGCTAGTGCTAGCGAGGTTAGCCCTATCGCAAGTTGTGAGCTGGATGGCTAACGAACTGTAGCTGTCGTTAAACTTTTCAGCTAACTCTTAAAGACAGTTTCATACGTCCGCAAGAACTGTGAGATAAAACCCCAAACAACAGGCCAGTTTTAACTAAATTACTCACCATTCGTGTACGGCTGTCCTCCCGCCCCATTCTGAGAGTTGTACCCAGAATTTGACATCTTGAAATTGATACCAGAACAAATTTAGCTAGCGGTGTCTAGCTGGCGAATAACACACCGTGAAACCTAGCTGGGTAGCCAGTGAAAACAGCTATACTGACGGACCGATTTGGCCTCTGACTAGGAGGTCGATGTTTAAAAAACAGCCTAATACAGAAGCATGATTGGGGATGTTCCCCGGGTTTCTGGGGGTACGGGCCCTGCTTGGTAAAAGTACTCGCAAAATCCTCCTCGACTCGCACAGGAAGTAGGGATCACCCTGGATCAACGTAGACGAGACAGACGTACAACCCTTCTCACACATGCGCAGTTGGTACACGTGGCATTTCCTGTGTAAGGAACTTTTTTGTCGTACGAGAAACAAAACAAGATCGAACGCTGCAGTATACTTGAATTGTACTTCAAAAAGCCCTGAAGGAGCGTTTACTCTGCATCGCGAACGAGAAGTGTGTAATTCCTTGATAAAACGAAATTATCTCGCCAATCAAATACATTTCATTGCCTGAAAAATAAAATATATGTATTTCAAGCGTGTTTAAATCATAGAGTTGCATTTTGGTCAGTGTGGTAATTTTTATATTTGTTTATATTCTGCTCCATACGCCACAGAGCTTAAAAATTGTCCGACAAAAATAATCTATTCGAGCATGGATTCTGCCCTCACTCTGACACTACATGGGAATACACGGACCAATTGCATTCTTGTTTCCTTATCGGGCACATTATTGCGAAACACGCGCAGGAAGAAGTTCTGTCAGGATCTGGGAGCAGTCAGTCGGCCATTGATGTGTGTCGTGGCTCTGTAACAAAACACGAAGACAGAAAGGAAAGGTGAGATATAGCACGTACGGGAAAGGAGAGCTGTTTTCATTATTTTAATAGCAAAATTCTTCACCACACTGATCACAGGTACGTACGGAAGTGTCTGATCGCTATTCCCGGCTTGTCTAAACTATTAGATAACAGTGAGCTGGTTGCCAAGCTAACTCGCCAGCCAATGTCTATCTAGCTCGCTAGCTACCTAGTTAGCCAGACTATTTTTCATTATTTTCGTATCAAAAATATTCACCACACTGATCACATGTATGTACTGAAACTTGCTATTCCTGCCTCGCCTTAATTATTAGATAGCTGGTTGCAAAGCTAACCTGCCAGCCAATGTCTATCTAGCTAACGTTAGCTATCTAGCTAGCCAGATAGAGCACGGATAGAAACCGCTGTCAATTTGTGACTCTTCGGACACGTCAATTATTATTCTTATGCATATAGCACTGATCAGTTGCAATCGGAATTAATCAGTTTATACGCAGTATCAGGCTTGCTAACATTACTTTCAGTAGTGTATGTAGTACCTCCTCGTTAGTTGGATTCGGACGTACCGTAGTTATATAGCTAGTTAGCCAACAATTGTGAGCTGGACAGATATCAGTAGATCCAGGTATGTTGGCTATGCTGACTGTGGAACATTTGGCTCACAGGCTGGTTAGATTGCTTAACAGATAGCTAGCTACATCTTTAACTGCAATGTTAAGAGGCAACTTAATTTGCTTGTATCTAAGTAGTGTAACGTTAGCTACCGCTACTAACCTCACTAATAGACCGACAAGCCCATTAAAACATTTAGCTACGTATCTAACCTTAGTGATGTTTGCTTATCCAAATGAGCTAAGTCACAAATGCTTTCAGTGACTTATTTTACAGGTTGCCCAGCAGGTCCCCCAACTCTGAAAAAGATTTTGGTTTTTGTCCATAACCTGTTAGGTGGCATACCGATTGTCCATCCACTTGTGTGTGAAGTGATGTGTGAGACCTGCTTAATACTGGTCTTGCCTGGACATTTGGAAAACTTGCATTACCTTAATCGTTACTGCATCTTCTATCGTGTGCCGTCTGGCAACGAGCTGATTCAGCTCGCCTAAGTGGCTTTCCTTGATAACATCCTGAATTTCTGTACTTTGGCTCCGTTGATGCAAAACGCTGAACTTGAAGTGAATAAAAAGGGTCTCTTGTGCACACAGACGGAACCGACTTATAATAGCTTCAGTTGGTATTCATAGTTGGTTCAGGCTTTTGTTGACTTTTTGAAAAGTTTTTTTTAATCTGTTGAGACCGGCCCAATTTCATTCTGTAACAAAGTTAAATGTGAAAAATGATCCCCACGACATGTACCCTCCTCAGGCATTTTTTCAGTGTTGAATTGCGTGCTTTATATCTTGCACAGTTTCAGTTATCGTGTTGTAACTAATCAACAAAGAGGCACTGACAGTGACGTGTCATCTTTGAATAGCAGATCATTGCGGACGGTGAATCTAGATCAACAGTTACGCTCTTAGTAATCTTGTTTAGGTTTACTGCTCTTGTAAAGTAAATCTTTTGGGGATCTCGCACAGCTGGTATCGAAATAAGTCTGGCTGGAATATGGAGTGTACCTCAAAAAGAAGCAGAATATCCTGAACTGTGACCTCAGAACTTTGCGGATGATTATTTATTTAGCTGTTCAGATTTGCCGCTTTTCAACACGTTTGCAGTGCCCGTATAAATGCTCCTTTCACCAAGCCTGATGCCATGGCAACCGGGTCAGCTGGGCGTAAAGGAATGGGAGATGAGAGGCCAGCTGGTGTATTTTTGGATGAAAATCATCTCCGTGTCACTTGTGCTGCTCACGTGCCGAGACAATGTCCACCGGGATGTCTGTAGCACGCGCAACTCTCCTTCCAGCTCATTTTGCGTGCAGTATGGGCACATTAATGCATTGGCAGTTGCTGTAAAAAAATGTCGGGTTTTAAGAGTGCATGCAATTAAAGGGCAACGGTCAGTCTGTATGTATTCTTTTTTTTTCTTCCCATTTTTACTTTTGCATTTGGCAATCAAGAATCTCTTTCCTGTGTAGATTTAGAATTTACGTTTACCAGTTCAATGTAAGTTACTTTGAATTCAGTGCGAGAACAAAGGTGTATACCATTATGTGTGTTTATTCACAGGCATGACTCTGTAGAATATACTGTAGAATGTAATCTGGTGAATGTTGTCTTTTTTTGGGGGGTCGGGGGGGGGGGGTGGGGTGGGTTAATAGTAAGTTCCGAAAAGCGTATTTGCTTGGCATGGACGCCTGTCAAGTTAATCTACACAAGGCAGCATGTAGAGTTGTTGTCGCACTATTTAAGCCCATGCAACCTGACCCAGGTTCACTTCCTGCTTGTAGTGTGTGAGAGGGGAAGAAGAGTCTGCTGACGTGTGGTTTTTTGCCCTGTCTGCATGTTCGTGACCTTTGCCCCCCACCCCCACCCCCCCCGCCCCCATACTTTACCCCCAGCCCTGTGTCCGCATTGTGTAATCAGAGCCACAGGTAAGATGGCATCGCATTGATTTGTGAAAGAAGCACGGTTACAGCAGAGCTATCATTGGAAATAAAGGCCTGGTCCTGTAGCCATTGCAGGGTTTCACCACATAATAAATAGGTCCAGGCTGAGGACAGCAGAAGCATGGTTTTCCTTTTCATTCCACTCCAAATGCTGCTGTGAAATGAACCGGGGGAGGAGGGGGGTAAAATAGGCTTATGTTTTGCAAGAGTAACCGAGAGGAGATTATTCCATAGCTGAACCTGAAGCCCATTTCACCACTCAAATTCTAAGTAGCAGGAGTATTAAGAGATTTGTCCACCCTTTTTTAAATTTCTTTTGTCCAGTTAATTTGTACACGTGATGCTTTGACGTAAAATGATGCACTGTAAAAGTTCCATATTCCACTGATCCCCACATTTTATAGTTTTGCGTGCTTATTGGTGTAGGTATAACCTAAATGGCTTGTTTCTTTTTGTTTTGTTGTTGTAATATTAGACTAAAGACATTGTGCACAGATTGCAGGCATCTTAAAATCCAAGCTATGTCCTAGTTTGTCGTCATCTGTCCAAACCATGCTGTTTTATCAGGAAAAACATCCTGTGACAGTTTACACTTGCGTTCTTAGATTGGTCTGTTCATGTGCAATTTGTCCTGAACTTTTGTTTAGATAAATGCATAGACAATTTAATATTAATCTCTTTCTTTCTTGGTTCCTATTGTTATGTAAGAAACCAGAAAAATAAAGTAGACCTAAATTCGGTAAGGGCAAAGTACATTGCAGCTAGATTAAACCTAGCCTTCTCTTAGCTGTCCTGTAATTCTCAGACTATGTTAAAGTTGCAATGACTGTATGCTAAATATTAACAGACTGGCATGAGGGGGTTTTTTCATACAGTTTGCTTTGAAAGCATGCAGGCAAATCTTTTCTGCAGGTCCTCCGTGTTGAATCACGGCTGAATTCTTCAGTGTTTGCGTTGGGTAATCGTTCAGCCGGTTCATTCTCAGTGCTGTTTTGTTTGATTTGTTTATTTTTTTAAGAAAAAAAAAAAAACAGGCAGTACGGGTTTTGCCTGATGACGCTGTGGGTCTGTAGGGCTTGGAGCGGTTCTGTCCCAGCTCCCACACTGTCCCCCCCCCACCTTGGGCGCAGCTGTTTGTGTTTCTACACGTCCTGCTTGTTCCCCTCCTTCGCCAAGCACAACCTCACTTCCTGCTTTTCCTTTTTCTCTTTCAGGATTGACAACATCCGGATATGTCCTTCATATTTGATTGGCTTTACAGTGGTTTCAATAGTGTATTGCAGTTATTAGGTAAGCACTTGATTTCATGCCGCACACAGTCCAAATCTAGCACACACACACACACACACAAACACACTTTTATCGAAGCTGTTTTTCCCAGGACTAGTCCTTCTCTTAATCTCAGGTATCGCTGGCCAGTGAACACACACTCCCTACTTGCCTAAATGCTTTTACAGGAATTTTCCAATGGGAATTGCTTGACTTGTTTTATATTTATGAATTTGTTTCCCTGTATATCACATATAAATGTTAAATGACTTGAATTTGCGATTGTCCACTGAAACTTAAGAGTTTGCTTCCCCTTGTGGACAAGAGTGGTACTGTAGCATCATTCTGAGGCACCTTGGCAGGTCTGTCCAGGGGAGAAGCCAACCATTTTGCGTCAGACTTTATGGGCCAAAGTACAGAGTGACTGTATGGAAGGCTTGGGCCTACAGGGTTGCATCACACCTGCAGTGCTCTGTGACTAACGGTGAAAGATCACTCTCTGTCACTGCCACTGCAGCAGCTCAGTATTCATGAAATGCCATGACTGAAGACCGAACAGCCACAGATAGCATATCAAACCAATACCAACCTGTGAGCAGCCACATAAGGAGGCATGGGGGTGGAAGTAGATAGTAGATCTGGATATCTGGTCTGTGTGTAGAATGTCTGTGTTCTGTTCTCCTTAATTTCTGTCTGCCGTGTTCCAGGACTGTACAAGAAATCTGGCAAGTTAGTGTTTCTTGGACTGGACAATGCTGGCAAGACAACCCTACTGCACATGCTCAAAGATGACCGATTGGGACAGCATGTGCCCACTTTACATCCCAGTAAGTTTCAAACTTTTCTGCTGAACTTTAGTCGAACCCACAGCTGCAGGACAGGCCCAGATGGTGGGTGAGAGGTGCCCGTCCCGAAGCTCCTCAGGGTGTAGGCTTGTCTTTGCTTTTCTTTTCTCCAGCAGCTTAAAATGAGCGGCCATCTTAAGAGTGAAGAGACCAGGCGAGTTAACCATGTGATCTTCTGCTCTCACTGACTGATGATGCACGGCTGGTCACCCGTGGCCCAGATAAATGCAGAAGTTTCATAAAGTTGAATAAAGTTCAGGAGTTTGTTGCTTCGAAGCAGTCTGTCTCATTCAGTCTTTTCCTTTCAAATTAAACTAAGGATGAAACGGGGAGGTGGCAATGTTCTTGTGACGAGAATCGTACTCCGTTCAAGCTGAGTCGTCAGATTTAAGGCCTTGGACGGT
Source organism: Anguilla rostrata (assembly GCF_018555375.3). Taxonomy (NCBI): domain Eukaryota; kingdom Metazoa; phylum Chordata; class Actinopteri; order Anguilliformes; family Anguillidae; genus Anguilla; species Anguilla rostrata. Next base: position 2,392,627 of record NC_057941.1, read on the forward strand.
TTCATATGTATTGTGTTTTTATGTTGTATTTATATGTTTCTGGACTGGGTCCATTTAGAAGTGGTGTAGCCCCCATCAGAGAAGACACGCATTTAGTCTTTATCCGCGGCTGTAATGTAAAAGTGCAGTTAGCCTTTGTTAGCGGCTGTATTATTAAGGCTGATTGGAGCTAATGCTAACGTGAGAGAGCTAACCGGCGCTGTAACTGTCCCGTTTGTCCCATCAGCTTCTGAGGAGCTGACGATCGCTGGCATGACCTTCACCACCTTTGATTTGGGTGGCCACGCACAAGGTATGCACCCCACCCCCACCCTCTCTTACCTGTGTGTTCACTTTCACCTCTCTTTCACCTGTGTGTTCAGTCTCACTCTCTCTCTCTCACCCCTGTGTGTTCAGTCTCACCTCTCTCTCACCTGTGTTCAGTCTCACCTCTCTCTCACCCATGTGTTCAGTCTCACCTCTCTCGCTCACCTGTGTGTTCAGTCTCACCTCTCTCTCACCCATGTGTTCAGTCTCACCTCTCTCTCCCCTGTGTGTTCAGTCTCTCTCTCTCCCCTGTGTGTTCAGTCTCACCTCTCTTTCTCTCACCTGTGTTCAGTCTCACCTGTGTGTTCAGTATGTGTTCAGTCTCACCTCTCTCTCTCTCCTGTGTGTTCAGCTCGCAGAGTGTGGAAAAACTACCTCCCCGCCATCAACGGCATCGTCTTCCTGGTGGACTGCGCAGATCACCAGCGACTGGGCGAGTCCAAAGTGGAGCTCGACGTGAGTCTGCCCCCCCCCCCCGCGCGCCCCCCCCGCACGCAGGGCGCTGCGTCTCACGCCGCCTCGCTCACGGTCTTAAAGCACACGGCACAGCGTGTCACTCCCAAACGGTTCAGCCCCTTCAGCAAACACGCCGCCCTGCCACCGACACCGAGGCCCGCAGCGCCTGTCCCGACCCGTCCCGCCCGTCCCGCGGCTGAACGGAGGCCCCGCTCTGAAGCGCCACCGTCGACTGACCGAGCTTCAGGATGCGCCCGCCCTGCGTGGGGGGAGGGCGTAGGGTAGGAGGGTGTAGCGGGGAGGGCGTAGGGTAGGAGGGCGTAGCGGGGAGGGCGTAGGGTAGGAGGGTGTAGGGGGGAGGGTGTAGGGAGGCGTAGGGAGGGGTGTAGGGGGAGGGCGTAGGGTAGGAGGGTGTAGGGGGAGGGCGTAGGGGGGAGGGCGTAGGGTAGGAGGGTGTAGGGGAGAGGATGTAGTGGATAGGAAGAGGGCGTAGCGGGCTGCACTGCTCGCTGCTCAGCTGTTGGCAGGCATGTAGGCCCCAGGTGCTCTCTGTATCCGGGACGTCATGTTTGCTGAAGCTCTGCTGATGTGACTGGAGGCTGAATGTGACACTCATTCCCACCCCCCCACACTCATTCAAGCCGCTCCTCTCGTCAGACAAACGTCTGACCCCCCCCGCGGCAGCGTGGAGTTAGTAATGCTCAGGGTCTGGATGCTTTATCGAGCCCTGAGCCACCGTGTCACCCCGTCTGCGCGTGATAGCCCCACAGAGGCACCGTCTGATTGGCTCAGGGTCCGAACGCGGTCGTTTCTGGGGGGGAGGTGCATCATGGGAGTTTTTCCCCAGCGTGTGCTGGACGCGTAGCGACTGACGCTCTCTCCCGCTCGCTGTCTCCCGCAGGCACTAATGACAGACGAGACCATCGGAAATGTGCCTATCCTGATCCTGGGAAACAAGATCGACAGACCAGAAGCCATCAGCGAGGAGAGGCTGCGGGAGCTGTTCGGCCTGTACGGTCAGACGACGGGAAAGGTAGGGAGCGCATGCGCGAGCCCTCACACCTGCGCCTGCCCCCCCCCCGCGCTGAGAACCGCCGTCTTTCACACGCTCTCCTCTCTGCCTCGTCGCCGTCTGACACGGGCACGGTGACCTGCTGCGTGCCAGAACGCATTTTCACACGGCTGCTAACCAAGGGGGCTACATCCACATGGTTAGGGAGCTGGGCTCATAACCGAAAGGCTGTGGGTTCAGTACCCAGGTAGCACACTGCTGCCGTACTCTTGAGCAAGGTTCTTTACCTGAACTGCTTCAATAAATATCCGGCTGTATAAGTGGATTGTGCCTATAAATATATTAATAATTAACTGAATAAATAAATAAAGGTAAGCAATGATCGTAAAGATCCACACAGTGCTGATGAAAAGACTGATTTAACTCTTTGAAGTGTAGTTTTTTTTGTGATGTTTTTTTTTTTCACAATTCTAAGTCGGTGTTCTAGAACTCCGCTGCTTTCGGTCACCAGCAGTGATTGTGACATCAGCATCAGAATGTTCAGTTAAGAACATTCCGATCGCGTGTTTGTGACCTCACGACTTAAAGGGCTAAAGCCGTAGTGCTGTGGAATGGGGTGTGTGGGGTACAGGGGGGAGTTGGGCGTCCTTTTTCTCCACCCCCGTGACCCTGCTCCCGGGTTCTCTTCCAGGGCAACGTCCCGATGAAGGAGCTGAACACGAGACCACTGGAGGTGTTCATGTGCACTGTGCTGAAGAGGCAGGGGTACGGGGAGGGGTTCCGCTGGCTGTCCCAGTACATCGACTAGAGCAGGAGAGGAGCCGCCCACCACCATATTCAACCCCTCCTTCGGTTATGAAGTCTGCCTCTGCTCTCACAACACAACAGCCTGAACCCAACAGACTTTTTTATTGGTTGAACATTTGGTTACACAATTGTCATACTTTTTCTAGAAAATAATATAGTATTGACTCTGCAGGAATGTCAAGTCCAAGGTTGTTGAATTCTCCCATTTTCTTTTTTTCTTTATTTTTTTTTACCTGCCCCTTAAAGATCGCTGCGTAATTCCAAACCCAGTGGATGATTATTTAGAGAAATATCAGTGCCCCAATATCTTTCGAACATTGAGACCAGAAGTCAGTAATGGCATGCTTCTGAGTGCACATTTTTTAACAGCAAAGACTTGTAGACATGTCAAACACGTGACCTACAGTATTTAACGTTCATGTTAATTTCCTTAGTTTTTTTTTTTTTTTGAACGATTTCAGTAAACATGTGGCCACTTGTACATGTTACCTTGAACTTTTTGTTTATTTCTGGCTGCAACCTTTTTATTTTTCGTTTGATATAACCACAGCATTGCAAACAGTGCCCCTTGTGTCCTGAGTCTTCTGAATGTTTATGATGGTGTGCGTGCGATGGAACCTTTGAGAACAGGTATGTTTCATACACACTACGGATGGTCCTTCGTCACTCGTGTGAATGGGACGCACGCTTCTTTGACTTTTCAGGCGACGCAGTGCACTTTGGGATAGGAAACACGACAGGAGGGAGGTTGTAGCCGTTATTGGGGGGGGGGGGGGGGGTGGATGCCAGATTGTTCTTAAGTGAGTTTGAGGTATGGTTTTTCGGTTGGGGCTTCAGCAGATTAATTGATGTCGAAGTTATCGTGAGAAGAAGGAACAGTACCTAGCTGTGGGTGGAACTGTTGGAAGTAGCGTGATTGTAACGTGCAGTAATCATTAGACATGGTTTTTATTCTGCAGTACTTGCAAGGTCGTAATCTTGTTTGCGGCATACTTGGGTCCTTTTGACATCGATTGCGTACACAAACCTGGAAGGATGTCGATGTAATACCGTGACTCCAAAGAGAAACCGTGTGAAATATGAACATGTATTTAATAATCGAGAACAGGTAGGCTAAACGCGAGGAAACGAATATATGAAATGTATACGAACGCCATACATGGATTTAATGCGATTTCCAGAGTAGTGCCCAGTGTAATCGCTGTGCATTCCAAAAACAAATCTGCATGCCTTGTCCTTTAATCTTTTTTAATGACCACATAAAAATGGAAGTTGACAATGCAATAAATGCCAAATTTCCAGTTGAAGAATTGAGAATAATCTCATTAAAAATAACTTAGTGGAATGGCGCATTAATACACATTTTATGTTCTGTTACTATTTTCTCTCGCCATTTCCTCTTATATTCTATACTTCATGAGCTGTTCCATTAGGATAAATTCCTTGTTGTTTGCAGCAGAAATTGTAATAAATGTTTGCAATGAACAATAGACTATAACGTGTGTTCAATTAACAAACCCCGACGTGCTTAGCCACGTGTATGTGATGAGTATAGCTATGCTAATTTGTTTTGCAATCACGTGCAGCATCTTTATTGCACTCATGAAAGTTGTGTTTTATGTGGCATCAAGAATGCGCAAGTTGCGTACTGTTGCGTCATGTCATTAAGATTGTTCTGGAACAGGATCAGGTGTGACTCGTGACTTTTAACACTATACATTTTCCATTCGAACACCTCGTTCCACGATGAGGTCCATTAGCCGTAATAACATCGGGAAGCGATGTGATTTGGGAATTCCCCAGAAAAAAGGTTTAAAATAAACGGTCTGTTTGGAATATCTGGAGGGGGTTTGCTATGGGGGGAAACACTGGTGGGCAACAGTCAGTCAAGTGTACGTAAGCCTATTTACAAACCATGGAGCACGTGTTTTACAGACATAAACCTATTAATGTCAATAGATATACATATAAGAGATAACTGAATATATTATACATACAAGATCAAATTACATTCTGAAAGACAAAAGGCGTAGGCCTAACTGGGAAGTATCTTTCGAACAATTGCACAAATTACTGAAATACGTAATGATGTATAAGGTGCATCGCCGCTAACAAAAAACTTCATTTTTACATTTTGAAACGTTCCATTTGTAAAATTATACCGCATTGCGCAGCTGTCATTATGTAATTTGATAATGTGGCCTCCAGAGGGCAGTATAGGTCATTGTTTTCAGGGGAAATGTTTACAGTGTTAGATTCTGCTCTCGGAAGAAGCAACGCAATGTAGGCAAACTCCCAAATGTTCTTGATACGGAGTACGATCTGTCATGTCCTGAAAATTCGTAAAAAGTACAACAAGAACAGCAATAATGATGATACGTTTACGTATAAAGTTCCTCGTGATCATTGCACACTATCAGATCATGCATGCACACCCCTACAGCTATGACGGGAGAGAACAGCACCAAGGCCACCGCCAATAGAAGTTTCCCACAAGTCTTGCTGCAGCCCTGTTCACCCCCAGTCCGTCCCTCTTCCTTGGTTACGTCGTTGCCCGGCCTTTCAATGGCCGCGCTCAGAGTGGGCACCGACTCTACCCGCTGCACAGGACCTCCGCGGTGACATGGCTGCGGCTTGGATGCCCTCCTTGCGTCTGCGCCTGCGTCTCCTGGAGCGCTCCGGCTGCCCGGCCCGCGGCTCGATTGATGTGTAAATCCCGGGCTCTCTGATGTTTTCGCCGCCGCCTCGCCAGCACCAGGTGGCGAGCCTCGGTCTGGAAGCGGCGCGGAAAGATGCCCGCTTGGGGTCGCGCCGCTTTGTGAAGGAGACGCGGGGAGTCCATTCTCCACTGACAACATCGTCCGAGGGTGCATTGGCATATTTGAATGTTTGTCCGGGATTTGGGATGAAAGGCAAGGAAAAGAGAAAAAAAATCCTAAAAACCAAGTGTCCTGTTGCTTGTTTGAATGATGCTGCTGAAACAGTGCCGCACAGAGAACAGAAGTTATTTCGAGGAGTGCGTGATGTGGGAATTTCTGGAACCGATATCAGTAACCCATATTCATTTGACTGGTCATATTGGCTGATGCTCTCCTGTGTAACGTTACAGTACACATGCCCAAATGCAAACTGCAAGCAAGTTTCCACATTCGTGGAAGATGTAGATGAGATCAGCTTAAAGTTTATGTAGGAAAAATGCAACTAATTTTATGTGCGCAATACATTATTTCAGTTTTCTTAGGATTAAACTGAAAGCATGCGTATAGGGATTTGTTGAGTCTGCTATAGCTTTGTGTGTAAAAACAATACATTGAAAATAAAATAGGGTCAAATGACTTTGTTTGGGCTACTTTTTGACTATGACATTGTCACTTCATTTACAGCACCACATCATATCCTCTCTGGAATCATCATAATATAACGTTGCATCATCACAATGGCCAATTCAGATAAATATTCTAGCTATTATTGGCTGATACAGATACGACCCTAGTACCATCATACATCCCTACTTATTTCCTTAAGTGCCGTAGAGCCACCAGTTTCTGGTCAAAACCAGTCAAATCAATGTATCACATTTCAATGGTTTTAAAACAGCAACGCAAGTAGAAAAAAACCATGAACATTTACAAACATTTTTTCCGTTTCACATGAAAAGCCGTTTGATATTTCTCAGAGGTGTACTTACTTTCCTCTCTCACTCGCTCTTCTCCAGAACTCTCCTGACTTTTCTGTTGGGGCGTTTAAGTAGCACAGTACTTCAGTTCATTCAAATCACCTTCTCGCGTGCTACACTTCCTTCTTCACAGTCTTTTCATCTCGAGCCAAGTGCTTCACGTGGTGACCGAGCCGTTTATTATCAAGGAAATAATCGGTAAATAATGTTCCCGTATTCCTCAAGGGTGCCAAAATCATATGTGTAGATTCAAGCACAGAATGAACCGAAGTTATTTTCACGGTAGGCCTTTTGAAGTATTAATGTCAGTAGGCCTACATGGAAAGGCAAATTCTTAATAAAATCATAAATATTTCCCATTAAATATTTGTATTCTATGAAATATTTTCCATTTATTAATACTGAAAAGATGCCATTTTTTCTTTTAAATGTGTGGTGCTACAACTCAACACAACTGCATGTTAAATCATACACAGTTCAAAATTATGTCTAAGCAGGCCACTGGCAGATACAAAACTAAAAATGAAACCCTTTTTAGTCCTAAAGCCCATTTAGAAACTTAATTTAATAATAATCTTTGCAAGCCTGCCAGCCTGTGCCATAAAGCCACTATAACTGATTCAGAACGCCACTGCCTTGTCTTCAACCTTTTCAAGTTCTCGCATGTCACACCCCTGCTGAGGTCACTCCGCTGGCTACTGGTCACCGCCAGGATCAGGTTTGAGGTCCTGACTCTGGCCCACACCTCAGCCAACAGGACAGCCCCCACCTACATACAGGACATGATTCAACCCCACACGCCAGCTCAACCACTCCACTCTGCTCCACACCAGCTCAACCACTCCGCTCTGCTACACACCAGCTCCACCACTCCGCTCTGCTCACCCCAGCTCCACCACTCGCTCTGCTCCACTCCCTCTGCACACTCCAGCTCCACCACTCCGCTCTGCTACACCCAGCTCAACCACTCCACTCTGCTCCACACCAGCTCAACCACTCCGCTCTGCTACACACCAGCTCCACCACTCCGCTCTGCTACACTCCAGCTCCACCACTCCGCTCTGCTACACTCCAGCTCCACCACTCCGCTCTGCTACACTCCAGCTCCACCACTCCGCTCTGCTACACTCCAGCTCCACCACTCCGCTCTGCTCCACACCAGCTCCACCACTCCACTCTGCTCCACTCCAGCTCCACCACTCCGCTCTGCTCCACTCCAGCTCCACCACTCCGCTCTGCTACACACCAGCTCAACCACTCCGCTCTGCTGCAGCAGGGCGACTTGCCCCCCCGCCATCCGGGCGAAGGGTTCTCACTCATCCCTGTCACAGAGCTTCTCCACCCTAGTCACTCGGTCACTGCCCATCATCTGCCATGGTCTGAAGATGCATCTCTTCAGACTATACCTGGGCTAACTTTAACCACTCTGCGAGGCACTCCCAATCTAGGATCGCTCTTATTACCTGAATCCTTCTATCTCAATCCTTCAGAACTTTCTTGTTACACTTGTATCTCCATCCAGCACTTATATTGCACTTGTATCGTTATCTTGATGTTGTAGCTTATCGTCACGCCTCCTACGTCGCTTTGTATAAAAGCATCTGCCAAATAAACGTAATGTAAAGTAATGAAAAAATAAAATAAAATACAAAATCACAGAAAATGACCCCACAGACTCAACTTAAGAAGAACATCCTTTTCTGAAAGCACTGTAGAGAGTCTCATCCACAGTGTCCTGTCAGCGTTTCCCTAAAGGGGGCGAAATGAGATGTCCCCACTCTCCCCCCGTAAGGATGCCAGTTTCAGATCTTTGTGTCTGCTTGTGTTCTGCTCATGATTGTTGCAAATTATGCTTTCCTGGCCTCCCATCTGTTGTTATTTAACAGATTAAATAGCCAAGAACCTAAACAAGCAGACATCATGTTTAATTGTGCTGAAATGTCTAGCAGCAGATGATTGTGAATCTTTTTTTTTTTTTACGAGCTGCCACAGCGCTGTTGTTTTAGTTAGTAATTCATATTTTCGGTTCACACTTCTAGCATTCTGACACATGGGCACATGAGCCGGTCCATCGATTTATGATTGACACACGATCCGGCCTCATAACACAGCTTGTCCCCGTGTTTATGCCGAGGAAGGGAGGGCAATATCTCTCTGAACACGGCTTTCCAATTAACACGCTTTTAACACAAATAGTCGCCTGAAGAAATTCATCCATCCATTATCTGAACCCGCTTATGGTGAGCAGGGTCGCCGTGGGGGGTGCTGGAGCCTATCCCAGCATGCATTGGGCAAGAGGCAGGAATACACTCTGGACAGGCTGCCAATCTATCGCAGGGCCTGAAGAAATTATGATCCAAAAATATTGACAATTATCATATAAATTACATAAAATTTCTTCTGAAGGAAGCAAGAGAGAAGTCCTCGCCAAACACCCCTCTGATTCCGAGCGCTTTTATATCGAATTCAAAAGGGCCCAGGACAAAATGCCCCAGTTGCCCCCCCCCCCCCCATCTGCGGCCCTGGTGCCTTGCGATGGACTGGCGATCTGTCCAGGGTGTATTACTGCCTCTCACCAAATGCATGCTGGGATAGACTCCAGCAGCTCCCTCAGCAACCCTGCCCACTGAGTTAGATAATTTATGGATGAGTAATAATAATAATAATTCAGATGTTTCTTGTTACAGATTACAGATATACTAATTATGTGATACTGTTTATTCTGTACTTTTCTCTTTCTACTTCCTCTCTTCGGAGATTTGCCTGATGTCTGCAGTCTTGCAGGGTCATTTAAATATTGCACAGACCATGAATCACAAACGGAATAATATGGCTGGAGGAGAAGACTCCTGGGTCTCGGTTTTAATAACAGGCAGAACCTTCTCCCCACGTGCGATCCTCCACTGGCCCACAATTCCTGCCTTCAAGCAATTACTTCTCCCTGTTTACAGTTTCCTGCCCTTCACCCAGTGCCTGCAGGGATAGGCTCCAACACAGACCCCACCCATCCCCCCACGATCCTAACCAAAAGTAAGCAGGGCTAGAAAATGGATGGATGGACATTTCCACTATTTCATCATCTACAATACAGGTCTAATCATCCAACCGGGACAGACTTATCCCACAGGATGGAACTACTCTCCTCAGCGTTTCACGCTTACGTGGAAATAAACTGAGTGGAATTTTCTTTTACCGTCAGTGTAATAGTCCCATTGCCTAAATGACCAAAAACGTGACATCAAGTGACTCTCACCATTTCTTGAGAAAATCTTTTTAATCCTTCCTAAAGAATTGTAAATTAATAGGTATTGAATGTTTTTTAATACAAGGAAATAACAACAAACGTCCTTGCCCTGGCTCCCCTGTCCATAAAAAACAAGTTTTCAAGTCTGGTAAAAAGAATTTTGTAATTGGAAGGCCAGTCCAAAGAAAGCATCCAAGTGTTAATGAAGAATGCTCATTCAAGTTGAACACTGTCTGCTTAATTCAAAATAAAATAAAATAAACACGACGTTGGCGTCATGGTCTTTCAACACTGGTAATTTGGAGGCCTGGACAGGTCCCTGAAACACACACCCGCTGCTAATTAAGATCGAGGAAGCGCGCTGGTTTCAGATATCGCTTCCGGGTGAGAGAGATTAGCGTTTCGGTTGAAAGCTATTCTGACATGCGGCCTCGGGTCACGTTCTGTCAGAACGAGGGCGTACATTTCACGCGCAGCGTTTTGTAAAAGCGCTGTTATTAGAAGGCAAGGAGGGAAAACGCATTCCTTTCAAGCGTTGCTACTTTGATGTTTTTTTTTTTCTGCCGGTACGATACACAATACTTACCGCTCTATTGTATCCCGCTCAATGGATTTGCAGTAAGTGTCCACCCTAATGTTAAAGTATTGTAGTTCGATGCCACAAGCAGGTCACCCCAAATACTGTAATTCTGCAGCGCTTTCAGTATCGTGATGATGGATAAATGCTGTGAAGCTGTGATAAAGGCGGGAAAGAAATGGGCCACTTTACTCGACAGGATTAGTCACGCATGTGCGGTACCCAGCAATCACGGCGCTATGACATCGCCAGTGGATCCCAGTCACACGCACAGTACTGTTTTTTCATAGTACCATGTTGGTGCACAGTAAAAGAAGTCTCGCAAAAAAATAATAAACCTGTCAATAAGGTTCCCTAGTTGTGACTATAAAGACTGCGTACCAGTTTACATTCACACAAGTTATCTCTGCCATTTCTCCAGGCAGCATAATGATGACAGAAAGGACTTTGAGAAGAGTTGGAAGAATTTTTCCTAATGGGTTTAGTTAGGTTTAGTGCACCCCAAAATACAGCAGCATTGGAGGGAACTGAAGCTCAGTGTCTTCCCCATAAAAAAAGGTTAATATTAATATAATAGGTTAATATTATGTATTTTCCTAGAGGACATGCTGAACTGGGCCTTGCACTCTGGTCTTATCTGTGTGGGGAAATCGTATAAAGTGATTGAATATGATGCACTGTCTGAAGGAAATATTTACAGACATTATATACCTGGAGAATCCAGGCTTTAATATTTTTTGGCTGGACCGCAACAGCAGGGCCAGCCCTACAAACGCGAATGTCTGTGACTGAGTGAGTGACTGAGTGAGTGAGTGATGAAGTGACAATTGGTTGGCCGGATCACGTGTGTTAGGTCCAGCCACACACTAGGTTTTATCCTGGTCTTGTTTCCACAGTGATCATCGGCATTACAAAGAGATGCGCAAAGAAAGGGGGGGAAAGTTCTGCACGGATACACAAGCCCAACTCAAGGAACTATTCAGGAAATAATAATTCGGGGGAATTTGTGTCACCACGACAACACGCAGCAGGAAAGATTACCCTGCAGTTCTCTGAAAAAAAAAAAAAAAAATACAAAAACACTTCCTTGTTTTCATTCAGCAGCAGGTAGCCACACACCTTGAGATGAGAAGCAAAACAAAAAACAAAACAAAAACAACACCGAACTGGAGAGAAGCGTTTCTATTTATAGTGTTGGGGAATAGAGGGTGTCACAGAGCTGCGTCCTTGAGTACGGAACCCCCGCACATTTACACCCGCTGTCGAGCTTTACGGGAGAGGCGAACCTGACCGCAGCGCCAACCTCCTCCGGTCAGAGTATCCACACACAAACAGACACAAACAGACCGGGGAGATCTGCAGATCCACACACACCCCCCCTTTTAAGGAAACAGAAATAAGCCAGGGGTGCTGTCATTTTATACAATCTGCACCAATTTAACTTCTCTCGGTACAGATGACCATTCAATTGCGAAAAATATAACAACTTACCGTAATGCAAAAATCTACATCTTCATAGACTGACATACAGTACTGTGAACCAAGCAATCATGTAAATAATATTAGGTGAATCCCACCAAATATGGGAACATATAACAGGTTCTGACAGGTCATAACTGTGGTCATAAAGACATGCACATGGCCAGCAACACTGGGTATGCTGCAGCATTAAAATGATGCTCAACTGGTATTTAAGAAGCCTAATGTGTGCCAAGAAAACATTCCCCATACCATTACACCACCACCAGCAGCAGCCTGCACTGTTGACACAAGGATGGATTCATGGTTTCATGCAGTTTACAGCGAATTCTGACCCTACCGTATGCATGTCAGGAGGTCAGCTGCTTCTGAGATGCTGGAGACACCAGGGCTGGCACTAGCGATCATACCACGGTCAAAGTCACATAGATCAACCATCCTAACGTTTAGTCGACCAGCTACTGAACCTCTTCACCATGTCTGCAGGCTTTTTGTATTGAGTTGCAGCCACATGATTCGCTGTTTGGAGGAGCAGTCTGTTTGTGGTTAATGAGCAGGTGTACCTAATAAAGTGACTGAGTGTATGTGTATTTGCTTAGCATGGACAAATCAGGAATATTTCCTCATACAAGAGATATTTCCATGAGGAGAACAAGGTGTACAAAATGGTGTGCGGGAGAAGTGCCTCAATTTTGACAGAATAACCTGCATCCCTCCACCAGCCACAAGATGTCAGTAGTGAGTCAAGATCCAGATTGGCCAACACGCAGACGTCCTTCCAGTATTTATTTACCCTTTAGATTCCCAGGCCTGTCTCTGACGTTTTCTATGAGGCAGTTTCTGCTGACAGACAGCAGGCTGCCAAGGCAACAGCCACCCAGCCACTCCACTGCCCGTTTCTAATGGAGGTGATGCTTGTTGTTTTGGCAAAACTCACTGTGATGATAATATCCCCCCAGAGAGGCATCCACTGTCGTTCAACTGTGACAGGACTGTGCCGGCTCCTCCTAGTGTCAGGATGACCCAACTACAGTATCTGGGGGGAGCCCCTCTGAAAATGATTTGGGGGGGGGGGGGGTGGAGACAACATAGTCCATACTAAATTATGAATGATATAAGTGCTCCGGCTCCTGTTCCACCCTGGATCTCTCTGTAATCGTCCAATGAAAAAAAAAAAAAAAAAAAAAACTGCAAGCACCACATACATATACTGCAGGACAATAAATAAAGCACACGTATGTGGACACAGCCAGCCGCTAACCCAGGCAGGTCCATGTGAACGATCTGAAGCCCAAATCACGTCCGTTCCACCCAAAGCCCCCAGCCCAGCCCTCTCCCGGGTCCTTTTTCTTTCTTTCTTTTCCTCGCAAACTTAAAGCAGACCCCATATTTCTGCCTCCGGGGGGCGATTTATAGGGCCCGAGTAGGAAGCGGCACTTCAGCGGCTGCAAGAGCAGGCTGGACCGGGACCAAAAACAACAATAACAGACCGTGAGTCACTTCCAGAGAGGGACCCGGGCCGTGTGTTAAACACAAGTCCTTCAGAAAGTCATCCGTGTTGCTCTAAGATCAGCAGGCCTTTAACTCACACCAGACAGCACCAGCGCACGCGCGTCGACCGTGCAGCCAGTGGGAACCGATCCGCAGCTGAGGCAGTCTCCAGGGTGCCGCGCAGCCCTCTGCGAACGCGCAGTCGCACAGTCCAGCGGGACTGAAGAGTCGCTGTCACAGCGTATTTTTAGTTTGCTCTATTAATCACCCAACCGTGCGATTAGCGGGCTTTCGCCATTTAAGCTCCGATAACCTTTCAGATTCACCGCGATAATTTATACGCTTTGATAACAAATACAATGCCAATATGCTAACTAAATAAATTGCTTTGTTACATTACATATATTTGGCAGACGCTTTTATCCAAAATGACGCAGATGCTTTTTATCCAGGGTGCAACTAAAAACATAATAGATGAATAGGTAAAAGTAAACTTGTTAAAAAAATGTAATAGTTAGGGTTAGAAACAATGCCTTTCTCCCTTCGTCATTGTTATTAAAAAAATAATTTAGGTTTCTCAAGTTAAATATTTTTAAAAACTAATTGTCACCTGCTCAAAAAATGTTTGGTTAATCGATGCATTATTGGCAAATATTCTCAGAGTAACACAAATAAACTGAAACGCCTCATTTACATTTTGTCCATTCAGAAGAAGCCTGCAGCCATAGTGGCTAACACATTAGATCCGATTAGTGTACATTCAACACAAAATTGCCAAATGTAGACCAAGAGCTGGGAGCACAGTGACTTTTCAGCGAAGGAGATGCATTATTACATGGCTGTACGGGAGGTGTATTATTACATGGCTGTACAGGAGGTGTATTATTACATGGCTGTACAGTGGATTCATTATTATGTAGCTGTATAATAAATGCATTATTACATGGCTCTAGAGTGGATGCATTATTATGCAGCTGTATAATAAATGCATTATTACATGGCTGTAGAGTGGATGCATTATTACGCAGCTGTATAATAAATGCGTTATTACATGGCTCTAGAGTGGATTCATTATTATGTAGCTGTATAATAAATGCATTATTACATGGCTCTAGAGTGGATGCATTATTACGCAGCTGTATAATAAATGCGTTATTACATGGCTCTAGAGTGGATGCATTATTACGCAGCTGTATAATAAATGCTTTATTACATGGCTATAGAGTGGATGCATTATTACGCAGCTGTATAATAAATGCGTTATTACATGGCTCGAGTGGATGCATTATTACGCAGCTGTATAATAAATGCGTTATTACATGGCTCGAGTGGATGCATTATTATGCAGCTGTATAATAAATGCTTTATTACATGACTATAGAGTAGATGCATTATTACGCAGCTGTATAATAAATGCTTTATTACATGGCTATAGAGTAGATGTGTTATTACCTGGCTGTGCAGAAGGAGGATTATCACTCCTGGCAGAGGAAATGAGACGGGGAGCCGGAGGTACACAGAAAGCACTGCTTTATTGACTGCATTGGTCAACCACACCAGAGACTGCTGGGATGACAAGGTCCAGGGAGGACTGGGAGGACAACAGTGGACGCAGCCGTCGTTAAGGCAACACAAACAGCATGCAGGTACAGTCACATTAAACGTCCTATTGCTTTAAAGATCGATTAAACATGGAAAATGTACAAAAAAGGAAAAAAATAGGTTTTTGCACTAATGAAAAATACATTTTTTGTCGTTTCTTTTGTCCTACAAAGATTCTAATACAAGAAAATAAATATTGCAAAAAAAGCCAAAAAATAATTTAAAATAACTCTTCTTTTTTTTTAATATATCTTCAATATTTCTCTTTTTTGCTATTAACAAATGGCACAACATTCTTTGAAACAGAAGGATAAACTCCTGCAACATTCATATTATCGTATCAATATAACTGACGCAGAGCGGAAATGTTTCAGGAATTGTACACAGCGACAGAAACGCCGACGGCACTAAAGGACAAATAAAGACCGCCGCGGTCTAGCGCCCCCTGGCTGTGGCCGCGGCACGGTGACTCCACGGCGGAAACTGAGCGGATTCGGCAGGGGCGTTTGGTCCCCCTTCGGGGGGGTCCCGTTTGGAGAGCAGGTCCCGAGCAGCCGCTGGGGACAGCTGAACACGCCCACCACCACGCTCACGCTTCAGGTTTTACCCATGAGCCTCGGAGTGACGGCGCGCACCTGTGGGCGCGACCCGCTTCCGCACAGGTGCACAGGAGGCGCTGCGTGCCTGTGCCAGCGCGCGACGGAAGCCTTTGGGGAAAAGCGTCCGTGCGTTCAGGCATCCGCACGTGCATCTCAAAGTGTTTCAGACGAAAAAATTCCGATAAAAACTCCGGGGAAAAAAAACCCCAAAAAGAACGCTGAAGAGGACAGATGATTGGCTGACCCGCTTGGGTCCAATTCCTCTGAAGGCGGCTTCCTGTTTGTCATGCAGGGGCCTGTTTTTAAGGGGGTTAAGGCCGGAGTACGTTTTAAAGTATACGGCGATAATTTATTTATAACTATGCGCTATATAAATAAAATTGATGATTGATTGCAGTAAAGATTATTTTTTTATTTTATTTTATTTTTTTTAAAAAGGAAAATACCTGATCCAAGGTGGAAAAATAGCCACTGGCAAAGGCAATGTGATCGCACCTGTCCTCTTAAAAGGGAAAGTCATTATCCATCCAAAAAGGTCCCTCCCAGGCTCCTAGCTGTCTCTCCGTCTCGAGTTCAAACACAAACCGCATTTCACTTCTCGGGGACCGGGGCCAGCTTTACCTGCTGCTGCAACCTCCTTTCACATCATCACTTCGCCTGGTTTCACACTAACCCGAACCTGAACCCTACCGTCCCACTGCAGCACGCGCAAACTTCCCAGGAGAAGAAAAAAAACGTGTTCGCAAAAATAGCAGTCGTCACGTTTTCAACCGTTTTGGATGACGAATGCGCAAAGGCCCAAACTTTCCAAAAGAGGCCACCCCCCCTCCCTCCCTTTCGCCACACTGCAAACGGGACTCTGAGCTCCTCAAGAGACCAGATACCCATCACACTCCGGGGAGAACAGCAGGTCCACCCCCCCCCCACTCCGTTTGGGGTCTTCCGGACTCCTGAGGTGTGTTTTTAAAAGAAGCCGCCCGCTAGCAGAACACGCGCCGGTCCTTATTTGTCCTTTAAGCCCGTCTCTCTGACCCTCCTGCGCTGGAACTAAGTACTGGGGTACGGGGGTACAGGGGCGCACACACACAGAAGCTGGGCGCGGTGGTCGGTGGCGGTTATTCCCGAAACCGTTGTCTGGCCGTTGGAAGTACACGTGGGGGTGAAAAGCAAGCGGTGGTCGCGGGTGCGGTGGGTTCGATTACAGGTCAGCATTCTAGTACGTATATGTGCCGCAGCTAAAGCCTACAGGACAGCTCGCATGAAGCCCGTTACAGGTAAAGATAAAAAAACGGTTGCTAGTACTGTATTATACATTATTGTTGGTGCATACAAAACCAGGTATCGGCAGTCGACTACAGCCTTGAATCAGTCCCTATGGGATTAAGCAGCTAACACAGAAGAGAGCTTTTGAAAGGTTTTTTTTTTTTTTTTTTTTTTTGTTTGAGTAATGACGCCTTTTTTTTGTTTGTTGTTGAAGGCAAAACAGCAATAGTCCTTGGTATTCGTAAAGAGCACTGTAAAAAGACGTTCTCCCTCAGTGATGTTTAATGGTAGTCACTACTGAACTCCACCTCCACCACCATAAAAAAATGCCCATTTTCTGGTATCTAGTGCCGTTTCACTGCGAGAACAGCGGTATGAGTAACACACAATCCGATTGGCGAACAGTACCGGAAGGCATGAGTAACACACAATCCGATTGGCGAACAGTACCGGAAGGCATGAGTAACACACAATCTGATTGGTCAATAGAACAGGAAGAATGATCTTTTCACACTCTGCTGCCCTTTGAACTGGCCAAGAGGGCCCGGTCCGGCATACACCCTGTCACAGAACCCGAACAGTAGAGTTTACTGAGCCACTCTGACATTTCACTGTCTCTGCAGCACTTCAGTCACACAGAGGGGTTATCATGGCGCTCGCCTGTGGAACATGCCGTCCACTGACGTCCTTTAATTCAACGTCAGGTGTGAGCATCGTATGGCCCATTTCAGTGAGGAAACTAACCAAATGTGTGTGTTTGTCTGTGTATGTGTGTGAAACCGAGTGTGTGAGACGAAGTGTGTGTGAGACAGAGTGTGAGACAGTGTGTGAGACAAAGTGTGTGTGAGACAGAGTGCGTGTGAGTGCATTTTATTAATGATCTAACATGAATCACTGCCTCCGAAACGCTGCTCAAAAACACAAAAAAAAAATCTCTAACCAACATTTGCATTCCAAATCCAGACTGGTAGAGAAAAGGCGTCTGTATTAAAAATAAAAAAGACGGCAAAAAAACAAAAAAACTAACAAAAAATAAAAAATAAAATAACAACCCTGTTAACGTAAGCACTGGCTCTTCATGGGGATCTGAGAGGCGAGCAGTCAGTTCAAACGCCATGCACAGCAGCGTCTGCCCCCCCCTCCCCTCCCCACCCCCCTGGCGCAGCTGGGAGGGCCAGCCAAGGCGTTTTTTTGGTGGGTGTCTGACAAACCCTCCACTGCCCCCTCCCCCCTTGTGTGCCGGCCAATCATCGGAGAGATGACAGGGCATCCCCACGGCGACACACCTTCAGCTCGTCCCAGCGTGGATCAAACAGGAAATACAACTCATTAAACAAATTTTAAAAAACCAGGCCGTGCCATCTTTACATACTGTTCTTTGGCATTGTCAAAATAAAAAATAAAAAACAAACAAAAGAACCAAAACAAGCCTTTTACATCACCGAGTAAAAGAATGCTCAGTTTTAGCTGGAACAGTTTATAACGTGCCAAAAACAGCCAGAAAATAAATGTATAAACACATATCTATATATTTTTCTATATATAGATATATCTACATATACATGTCTATATCTATATATACACATACATATATACATATATACACACACATATATATTTATGTACATGCATACATACACATATATATATATATATGGTTTAATTTGATTGATTTTTCAATTCGTTCATTCTGAAACCCTGAGATAATTCTGTGGACCGCTTTGCAAATATAAAATACGCTTCTTTCAGGTGGGGGGGGGGGCGAGAAATCTGGAAAAACTGACAAAATTCTACAACTTTTCAGGGCTGGGACAATGATTATGGGGGAAGTGCGGGCGACGGGGGGTTCAGTCTAACCAACCGTGGTCCCCAGTGGATTTAAAGAAAGGTTCCGATTTCTCCAAGCCTTGGGAACGCCACTCGGGAATTCTGCTTGGGAACGCCACTCGGGAATTCTGCTTGGGAACGCCACTCGGGAATTCTGCTTGGGAACGCCACTCGGGAATCCTGCTTGGGAACGCCGCTCGAGAATTCTGCTTGGGAACGCCGCTCGAGAATTCTGCTTGGGAACGCCGCTCGGGAATTCTGCTTGGGAATGCCGCTCGGGAATTTCAGTGGGAAAATCCTCGGCGAGCTGAAGACACGGGTGGCGCTTAAATTCACGGCACAAGACCACCCACCTGCCCAACCCCGCTAAGTAACGGCCAATCATCTGACGGGACAGTTACCTGGGCCGCTTATTATGGGCTGTATTTCACAGCTACCCGCTTTTGCATCGTGCTACTTTTCACCGGTCGCTGGGGCGATTAGCTGTGGCAGCACGCGACACACTCCTGCACTCTCAGGTACGCGTCAGAAAGAGAGAGAGAGAGAGAAAGGAGAGGGAGAGAGAGAAAGAGAGAGAGAGAAAGGAGAGGGAGAGAGAGAAAGAGAGAGAGATGGGGGGAGATATATAGAGAGAGAGAGAGAGAGATGGGGGAGATATATATAGAGAGAGAGAGAGAGAGAGAGAACATAAAGGATTCTAAAGCGCGCCCTGCTCCTTCAGAAGCCAGGCACTACAGGACACGACACACCGGGACCCTCGGCCGTCTCCAGGGAGACGGCTTCGGACCAACCGGCCTTCCAGTGATGAGAACCGATTAGCCGTGATTGCACAAACCAGATGAGTTCTTTTGGATGGAGTAACAAAGGGCCGTTCGTTAAAGTTTCGATGTCCAACTTCTTCATTTCCCTGTCTTTTTTAATGAAAGTGAAGGGGGACACTGTGACAGAAGAGCCCTCCTCCTAGTTTAAAATGAGGACATGGACACACAAGCTCGCCTTGACTTGTTTCTGTATTTTCTGTGTGTGTGTGTGTGTGTGTGCATGCATAACTGTGAGTGAGTGAGCGTGTGTGTGTGTGTGCATCGTTGTAGCATGGTGCTGGTAGACATGCAGTATGTACACGTGCGTGCATGTACATATGCGTGTGTGTGTGTGGGACTGTGAGAGAGAGAGTGGGACTGTGTGTGTGTGTGTGTGTGTGTGTGTGTGTGTGTGAGAGAGAGTGGGACTGTGTGTGTGTGTGAGAGAGAGTGGGACTGTGTGTGTGTGTGTGTGAGAGAGAGAGAGTGGGACTGTGTGTGTGTGTGTGTGTGAGAGAGAGTGGGACTGTGTGTGTGTGTGTGTGAGTGCGGGAGTGTTTGGTGACGGTGATGCTACTGTCCCTGTTTTTTCAAATTGTGCTTTTGAAAATAGTTTAAAAATGTGGTTTTTTTTGTTGTTTTTTTTAATTTTAAATGCGAAATGCTCCATAAGACTAGTCTGTCACTGTATCTCCAGTAAAGGTCGAAGGGAAGAGTAACACTTAAACCAGCTCCTAATGCCCTAAAGTTTCATCCCTGCTTTTCTCACCGTTACCCCCAGCAACAACTGTCATGGAGAGGGGGGGGGGAGGGCCAATCAAACGGCCCCGTCTGACGCATATTCCAAAACCAAAACATAAGATGTGCGCGCGCGTTTCTGGAAGTGCACACCGCCCTCGCAAGAGCGCTAATTAATCACCGCGGTCTGAAAACGTCGGCGGCTGAGTAACGGCGCTGCGAGTTACGATGACACGCTGAGCTCCTTCCTTCCTTTTTAAAGATGAGCTACAGAGATGCGGTTTGATGGAGTGGTCTGGAGAGACACAAGCGCACACGAGCTCTCAGAGCTGAGAGGAGTAGTCGGGGGGGTGGGAGGGATGGAACGCAGATTTCACCGTCAGTCCTTTTCTGGTCGACGTCTCTCCTTCTCTCCTTTCAGTTTTTAGGAGGCCATGACGCTCCTCCTGAGCACGTCGTCCTTCCCAGCATGCAGCTGGGCCAGGCCCAGTTTGCGCGCGCTGGAGCGCGTGTCCGAGTCGCTCTGCTCCGCGTCCGAGAAGTACCCGTCCGTCTCGCCGTCAAAGAGCGAGGCGTCCTTCCCCGCCCCCGACCCCGGCCCCGCCCCCTCCCGCTCCCGCTCTGCGTCCTGCCCCCCCGCCTTCGGGCGGGACTTCCCCTGCCGGGACAGGCGGAGCCGCAGGGTGGAGCGGGTCCCGCCCCCTCCCCCGCCCCCAGACTTAGGCGCCGCGGCAGGACAGCCGGGCTCCGGGGGAGGGGCCGCCGGGGGGCCGTCCCACGGCTCGTGCTCCTCCGAGATGTGGCAGGAGTCCATTTTGGAGATGGGGGGCTGGGGGGGGTCCCGCTCGGCCTCGCCCCCCCGCGCCTGCGGGTGCAGCTGGTGGTGCAGGTGCAGGTGGTGCTGGGCCTTGGCCGAACGCGACCGCTCCGCCCTCCTGGCCCCGCCCCTCTCCGCCGCCGCCGCCGGCCCCTTGTTGCCCCGGGCGACCGCCGCCCCCGCCGTGGCCCCCGCCGCCGCCGCCGTGGAGGCGGAGTTCGGGAGGGGCTTGTGGCCCCGGGGGCGGGGCTTGCCCCGGGTCTTGCGGCCCAGGTGCGGGGTCTTCCAGGTGGACTTCATGGAGTGGTCCATCATGAGGCTGAGCAGGCTCTCCTCGCCCTGCAGCAGCTGGTCCGACAGCAGGCTGCCCGTCCTGTCGCGGTGCTTCCCGTCCAGCGACCACGGGCTCAGTGCATCGTCCGCCGTGATCTGCACCGACTGCGCCAGCCAGCCGTCAAACAGCGTCCCGTCCAGGGGGAAGGACTTCGACAAACCTGGGGAGGGGCGGGGGGGGGGGACGGACAGGAGAACCAATGATTCAAGATTCTTTATTGCCATGTGTAACAAGTACAATGGAGTGCTTATACTCCCCATTCGCTCCCGCAGTATAAACTCTAGACATAAATTCTCAACGATAAATAACAAGTAAGTACAGTAGAAAGTAACTAAGTAAGAATTATCAATGCTATGGCACATTATGGCAGGTGGTGCAAAAAATGTGGCACAGTGACCAAAGTGCAGTTCAGTAATGATAGAAGCACAATAAATACAATCAGAGGGCTGGCTGGCTGGGGGCAGGAGAACCAATCAGAAGCTGGCATGGGGGACAGGAGAACCAATCAGAAGGCTGGCACGGGGAGCGCTGTTCCCTGTGTTGGGTTAGGGTCCCGAGCGATTCCCAGCTGCTGCTCGTTTCTGGAACACCGGTTCTGCCAATCAATCATCAGCATCCTCAGCGGCGGTACGAGGCGACAGGCTCTTTATCTCACCAGCGGAACGGTGGTGAAGGGCGGCTCACGCCCTCTTAAAATGCCAACAATTTGTACTTTTCTGTAAACAAGCCTTCTCAAGCTTTTTCAACGCCAAAATTGAAATCGTGTTCATACATGTTCAACGATGCAATGTGTTATTTCATACGGTCATATTACTTAACGTGTTGGTGTAGCACCTTAGCACCGTTCAAGATGGAACAAAAAAAAACACAATTAGGAGATTCTTGCTGTGCTTTCCGCACTGGCCAGAAATGCCACTCTCTGGCCCACTGGTGAACCAGCTCTGGCTCTTCAGGCACATACGTGTGCACAAAGCACTGGCTAATCTGTTAGCCAAATCCGGCCCTCCAACCTGTGACCGTCCCCCTCAGGTCCTGCTTTGGAACCCAGTCTAAATGACTCATTCTCCATCTGAGGGGCGAGCTGTGTGTCACTCCAAAACCCACAGGAGCGTGGGCGATCCCAACTCCACCTCAAAGGCAACTCAGAGAGCCAACAGCGCGCCTTCCACACCCAAGTCCCGCTACGCCCAAAACCCGCTACGCCCAAATCCCGCTACGCCCAAATCCCGCTACGCCCAAATCCCGCTACGCCCAAATCCCGCTACACCCAAATCCCGCTACACCCAAATCCCGCTACACCCAAATCCCGCTACGCCCAAATCCCGCTACACCCAAATCCCGCTACGCCCAAATCCCGCTACACCTAAATCCCGCTACGCCCAAATCCCGCTACGCCCAAATCTCGCTACACCCAAATCCCGCTACGCCCAAATCCCGCTACACCCAAATCCCGCTACGCCCAAATCCCGCTACGCCCAAATCTCGCTACACCCAAATCCCGCTACGCCCAAATCCCGCTACGCCCAAATCCTGCTACGCCCAAATCTCGCTACGCAGGACGTGTCCAAACGGCGAGACGTTGCAACTGAAAGCCCCGCCTTCTGAACATCTTCACCTCCTCTGTCAGCATTGGCGGCCACTTCAAACAGCTCTGAAAAGCGCATCTTGTGTTTGCCGGAGTGCACCCGCCCCCGCCCCCCCCCCTCCTCCTCCCGGTCCCCCCCACCACCCCCTGTAATTCAGTCAGCCTGCTTTCCAAAACGAGGAAACGAGGAAACGCCGCAGACAGAGGCGCGGCGAGTTTTCAGACGTGAGCAAGATGGCGGCAGATTTGTATTCAGCCGCTCCTGTACCGCCCGGCGACGGGCAGAGAGGTGGTGGCGTGGAGCCTCACGCTCCTGGCCCGTCCCGACGGAGACAAGCGCGACTCCATCCCCCCCCCCCCCCCCCCCGAAACACAACAATGGCGAGCCTTTCTGAACCCACGCTCGCTAGAAAGCAGCCACAGGGATTTGCTGACGAGGCATTTCACACGCCCACGCACGCCACTGACAAACCGATTATATTAGAAAAAAAGAAGGAATCAAAAAACTTGCAGCCTCTTAAAGGCCAAGCTGGCAAAATACTAAAAACGTTTAAATATTTTTTTTAAACGTTAGTCAAAAAACTTATTTTTAGGCATTCAAATTCTAAGAAGTTACACTCGCTGTTTCTTGCACAAGCACAACACGCGGTTGATCGAGCCCCTAACGCACAGGGCAGAGCGAACAGCCGTCTCCACCGTGAGCCTGCGGTGTCTAATGGGATTAAGAGGCGGCTTTGGGCCGTTTTAATCATAGTAATTAAGGACGAAGGAAAACACCGCTGTCTACGCACGTCTGGATGAAACTAGATCTGAAAAATGGAGGAGTACGTCAGCCCCAAAAAGCTCACAGCACAGAGCGCTCTCCGGCTCAGGAATGTAGACGCTAGACACTACAGCTGCCCAGAGGCATTAGGATCTGAAAATTAATGTTGTTTCCGTGAAAACCTTCTCCAGACCAAGATGATATTAATAGAACAAAACTGCGAACCCCCCTGACCCACCTCAACGCTTCCAAACCCCCCAACCCTCCACACCCCCCCCCCAAAAAAAACTTGGCAGCACTGAGGAGGCAGCCGTGCAGCCTTGCCAAGCAATCCCTCCCCGACCCCCCCAACTGACAAACCTCTGTGGCTGATGCCCTACATGCCCCCCCTCCTCCCATCCTCAAGTTTTGTTCTTTCCATGACGCAGTTCTGCTTGGTGCAGCACCGCTGGCGGGGGTGAAGGGGGGGGGTCGTGGTGGTAGTATGGGGGGGGGGGCAGATCTCGAGCCCAGCCAGCAGTGAGGCCCGTCTGCAGATGAGGTCTGGAACAGTCTGTCCCACAGTGAGGGGTGATGGAGGGGAGGGGAGGGGGGGCGCTGGGGGGGGGGGGTGTATGGGGGGGGCGGGTCGGGGTTGAGGGGCAGGTCTCCGGCCCAGACGTTGGCCTGGAACAGTCCGTCCCGCGGGCGAACGGGGCGCAGAGCGTGTAGCGCAGAACACGGCTCCTCCTGGTGCAGCTCCAGCAGGCTCGCGCTGTGTTTGCACAGGGGCACCGCCACAGACGGCCGATTGTTCTCAGGTAGCGCCCGTCACCGCGACAACCCCTCCCCCTCCCCCTCCCCCCCCCCGGAGCAGCGAAAAACTCAATACCTGCTCGGCCAAACAAAGACGGGCAACGCCCAGCGTCTGGAACAGAGCCAGGACAACACCCCGGGACGTCCAGGAAAGACCCGACCAAAACCAAACAAACCAAACACGCTACAAGGGGGGGGTTGTGTGTGTGTGAACTGCCCTGTGGTACAATACACACTGTACACGCACGCAGTGTACAGTCAGACTGAACCTCACAGTGAAACAAAAAAACTGCACTGGATGCTCTCTCATCGTGCCAAGTCTGGCAACCGCAGATCCCTTCCTCCCGTCCAATCAGGCTCCAGCTCAACCTGCACACGCCTGCCTGCATTTTTAGAAAACCTTCAACAAAACAGATTCTAGGATGTCAAGCCTGGAAAAAGGAGGAAAACACACACACCTCGGTTTGTTTCTGTACATTTGGCTGCAAGTCAGATCGCTAACATGCTAACAGCAGTGGCGGTGGTTGTGGGGGGGGGGTCGGGGGGTACAGAATGTCCTGCGCCTGACGGTGACAGAGCGTTTCCATGCACGGGGCAGGCGGGGGGGGGGGGTGCAGATGGCTCCGACACACACGCATTGTCCACAGACAGAGGCAAGAGCTTCGCAAAGAAAACAAAACAGAGTCGCTCATTTCCAACAGTCCCTCAAATCAAGTGCTGCTAAATATAACCAGAGCTCAGCTCACAACGGTCACATGGACCAATCAGCGCTGGCTGTTATCATCACCGTACCCTTTAGAAATGTATTTGAAATACATTTAGACCCCTTAACATGATTATAAATATCTCCATCACCGTTGGTTCAGGTGGCTACTGTGAATTGCAATGAGACGTCACTGGCAGCTCCAGAGGCTTGTGAGGAAGGTAAGACTACATCTATAGCTTTCAAACCTCAATGTACCACAGCTGATTTCCCACCTTTCGATTCATATCACTTTTATTGCATACTTTACTTTGCTAACTTTGCTAGCCATCTAGCCAGCAAGCTAGCTAGTAATATCAGCAAGTGAGTTTTGAAAAATTGATCAACATTATCATTAGCACTGTTGGCAGCTGAAGAGTACTGTGAATTAAGCCAAGTACAGCCCAGATAGTATTAACATTCCCTATTCAACAGCTTCTGATAGTTAGCTAGCCAGGAAGCTTACTACTGATAGCCATTCTGGAAAAAGTATATTGGCTACAAACCAGCTGCACAGCTAGCTAGCCCGATATCCAACTTTTTGTTGAGCACGGCTGGTAGGCTTGCCACCCATAAGCCAACAGGTATAATTGCAAATTCTAAGGCTCAGGCCAATTACCCAACACTGCTAAGGCTAATGCTAGTTAGCCAACACTGCTAAGGCTAATTAGCTAACACTGCTAATACTAAGGCTAATTA
Organism: Anguilla rostrata; assembly: GCF_018555375.3. Taxonomy (NCBI): domain Eukaryota; kingdom Metazoa; phylum Chordata; class Actinopteri; order Anguilliformes; family Anguillidae; genus Anguilla; species Anguilla rostrata. The sequence goes on from NC_057941.1 coordinate 2,418,239, forward strand.
GAAAACAGTGCTAAGGCTAATTACCCAACTCTGCTAAGGCTAAGGCCAATTATCCAACTCATGCATGTGGATTTTGGTCAATGATCATCTTTTTATTTTTGTTATATACAGTTTTGGTCTGTTTTTATATCTGCCCACACACCCCCTCCACCCCCGCTCGTCAGGCTATCCTTGTAAATAAGAATTTGCTCTTCAGTGGCTGGTTAAATAAAGGCTAAACGATAAATAAAACACATCTTAGAGATCAGACTGGCAGGCGGACCGCAGTAGGAGGAGAGCAGAGCAGCGTACGAGGCCGTCTCCAGGGCCAGGGAAATTCAGCAGGACGTCAATAACTGGCGATTTCCTCAAGACGCCGTGCCGGGGAAGATCGATGGAAGGTTCCGGAGATAAACACGCCGACCGCCAGCCGGGCCTCACGTCCTGGGCTCGACCGCGTCCGGCGAGAGCGTGCCGTAACTCAGGCCTGGAGCGAGCCGCTACCCGCGGTGTTTCAGCTAAACACACGCTACCGAGAAGGAAGAGGCGCCAAAGAGATAGCGTTTCCCTCTCTGCGCCGGAGTTAGCATCTCCCTCTCTGCGCGGGGGTTAGCGTCTCTGCGTGGGAGTTAGCGTCTCCCTCTCTGCGCGGGAGTTAGCGTTTCCTCTCTCTTGCTTCGGGGAGTTAGCGTTTCTCACCTCTCTGCGCGGGAGTTAGCTCCCCTCTCTGCGCGGGAGTTAGCGTTTCCCTCTCTGCGCGGGGGTTAGCGTTTCCCTCTCTGCGCGGGAGTTAGCGTCTCCCTCTCTGCGCGGGAGTTAGCGTCTCCCTCTCTGCGCGGGAGTTAGCGTTCCCTCTCTGCGCGGGAGTTAGCGTCTCCCTCTCTGCGTGAGAGTTAGCTCTCCCTCTCTGCGCGGGTTAGCGTCTCCCTCTCTGCGCGGGAGTTAGCGTTCCCTCTCTGCGCGGGTTAGCGTCTCCCTCTCTGCGCGGGGTTAGCTCTCCCTCTCTGCGCGGGGTTAGCGTCTCCCTCTCTGCGCGGGAGTTAGCGTCTCCTCTCTGCGCGGGGTTAGCGTCTCCCTCTCTGCGCGGGGTTAGCGTCTCCTCTCTGCGCGGGGGTTAGCGTCTCCCTCTCTGCGCGGGGGTTAGCGTCTCCCTCTCTGCGCGGGAGTTAGCGTCTCCCTCTCTGCGCGGAGTTAGCGTCTCCCTCTCTGCGCGGGAGTTAGCGTCTCCCTCTCTGCGCGAGTTAGCGTCTCCCTCTCTCTGTGCAAGAGTTAGCGTCTCCCTCTCTGCTGCAGGTTAGCGTCTCCCTCTCTGCGCGGGGGTTAGCGTCTCCCTCTCTGCGCGGGGGTTAGCGTCTCCCTCTCTGCGCGGGGGTTAGCGTCTCCCTCTCTGCGCGGGGGTTAGCGTCTCCCTCTCTGCGCGGGGGTTAGCGTCTCCCTCTCTGCGCGGGAGTTAGCGTCTCCCTCTCTGCGCGGGAGTTAGCGTCTCCCTCTCTGCGCGGGAGTTAGCGTCTCCCTCTCTGCGCAAGAGTTAGCGTCTCCCTCTCTGCGCAAGAGTTAGCGTCTCCCTCTCTGCGCAGGCGTTAGCCTCTCCCTCTCTGCACAAGAGTTAGCGTCTCCCTCTCTGCACGGGCGTTAGCCTCTCTGCGTGGGATTTAGCGTCTCCCTCTCTGCGCGGGGGTTAGCGTCTCCCTCTCTGCGCGGGAGTTAGCGTCTCCCTCTCTGCGCGGGAGTTAGCGTCTCCCTCTCTGCGCGGGAGTTAGCGTCTCCCTCTCTGCGCGGGAGTTAGCGTCTCCCTCTCTGCGCGGGAGTTAGCGTCTCCCTCTCTGCGCAAGAGTTAGCGTCTCCCTCTCTGCACGGGCGTTAGCCTCTCTGCGTGGGATTTAGCGTCTCCCTCTCTGCGCGGGAGTTAGCGTCTCCCTCTCTGCGCGGGAGTTAGCGTCTCCCTCTCTGTGCGGGAGTTAGCGTCTCCCTCTCTGCGGGAGAGTTAGCGTCTCCCTCTCTGCACGGGAGTTAGCGTCTCCCTCTGCGCGGGAGTTAGCATCTCTGCGCGTGCGTTAGCCTCTCTGCGTGGGATTTAGCGTCTCCCTCTCTGCGCGGGCGTTAGCCTCTCTGCGCAAGAGTTAGCGTCTCCCTCTCTGCGCGGGAGTTAGCGTCTCCCTCTCTGCGCGGGAGTTAGCGTCTCCCTCTGCGCGGGAGTTAGCGTCTCTGCGCGGGCGTTAGCCTCTCTGCGTGGGAGTTAGCGTCTCCCTCTCTGCGCGGGCGTTAGCCTCTCTGCGCAAGAGTTAGCGTCTCCCTCTCTGCGCGGGAGTTAGGGTCTCCCTCTGCGCGGGAGTTAGCGTCTCTGCGCGGGCGTTAGCCTCTCTGCGTGGGAGTTAGCGTCTCCCTCTCTGCGCGGGCGTTAGCCTCTCTGCGCGGGGGTTAGCCTCTCTGCGCGGGGGTTAGCGTTTCCGTCTCTGCGCGGGGGTTAGCGTTTCCGTCTCTGCGCGGGAGTTAACGTCTCCCTCTCTGCACGGGAGTTAGCGAAACTCACCCAGTTGTTTGAGCAGTGAGCCGTTCTCAGACTTCCACCTCTCCTTCTTCTCCGGACTGCTCTTCCTCCGCTCTTTCCCTCTCTCCTTCACTCCATTTTGTCGTCCTTTCTCCCCCTTCAGTGTTTTTTCTAGAGAGGGGGAAAAAAATCCCAGAACAGTGTTACAGTCTTTTTTGTAGGCCAAACCGGACGTTTCTTCCACCATTGTTGGCTCAAAAATGCTTGAACTTACTTCCGGGTTTCAGGACTACAAACTGTAACACTCTAATAAGGCAGAAAATTACGCTCAAAAGAAAAGCAACACGTTCGGATTCGAGATTTGTATGAAGACTCCGGGAGGCCGTGCGACCGTTGCGGTTTAAATCAGGACCAGAAAAGCCTTGTTTCCGGAGGACAGCCGGGGTAATGCTTAGGGAACCGGAGTCGAAACTGAAAAGTTTTTGTTTCAAAACTCCAGGTGGAGCAACACTATTGTACCCACGAGCACTAAAGCTGAATTGCTCCAGCACATATCCAGCTGTATAAATGGAGGCAAGAAGAACATGAGCTGTGCTACCCACAGTGGACACGAGCGTCCCAGCGTCAAGTAAAACATAGCGTGCGACCTCCAACCCTGACAGCGATGTCGGGTTATAAAGCCCTAAAGGAAGCGGGCATTTAACCAGGGCCCAGACAGGAAGTGGCAAACGAGGATTGAACCAGGGCCCAGACAGGAAGTGGCAAACGAGGATTGAACCAGGGCCCAGACAGGAAGTGGCAGACATGTATTGGGCACGCTGAAGATGAATAGTCCTCTCTGGACTGCAGGTGGTGCAGTGGTTAGAGCAGGCCGAGGCTCACTCCATCTCCTGAGTCTGAGGCACTCTCACTCTATCACAGACTGGCACACGGAGGGGAAGAACACAGCGGCAGAGCAGCTGCAGCCGCCGCCGCCGCCGCCATCGGGAAACGCGCACGAAAGATGAAGATGCTCCGGCACAGGAAGCATGCCAGAGCTGCTTCCTGTGCCGTGGGCGCGCACCTGCGTCTGAGCTCCCAAACCGCAGAGGGGGCTTCCCCGTCCTGCACACGCAGAGCGAAACCAGCCCGAGAAGGTCAGGGAGAGGCGAACTCCTCCTCCTGCTCCTGCTCCTCATCCTGCAGCAGTTCGACACTCTGCCCTAAGTCAGGGGGAGCTGTCTCAGGGGTAACCCCCCCCCCCCCATCCCGGAGAGCTGTCCCGTTCTGCAGAGGGAGTCCAGAAACCGCCCCCCCCCCCATCTGCAGTGAAGCAGGCATGTTCTGACATGTCCCTGCTGTCTGAGCACTGAGCCCGGCTCAACCCACTTCCTCACCAGCACCTAACCCCCCGCCCCCACCCCCAGCCTACCAGCTCGTTCCCACGGAGACCCCTCTGCACCCCACCATCACCCTGGCACCCCAGGGTACAAAACTCAAAAACCAACGGGCCAAACTCCTCCAACGAGTGGCAGAGGTGAGAAACATTAAAAAAGGATTTTCTTTTATCTCTCTTTCTGTTCCACCAGCCTCTAGAAAAAGAAAAGAAAAAAAAAAGAGAGAGAACAGAAAGCCGCCGGAGGGCGGGGGGAAGGGAGCCTGCGGATCGGGCTCCGAAGCGCGAGATTCATTTCCTGTCTTTGGGGCCGCACGGCGCAGCGAGCGAGCCCCGGACGCGTCCCACTTCCTGTCTGCGCTCGTTAGCCCAGGTGCGGCCGCTTTTGAGATGACTGCGGGCTTCGCACCTTCGCGGGGTTCGCCGAACAGCTTCCCCCACCCCCCAGCCACCAGCCACCGCGGTGCCTCTCGTACCCGAGTTCAGGGAGCAGCTGCGGCTGAAGCACCTCAGGCCCTCTGACGTGTTTTACCCCCCCACAGCCTCGGCCTACTCGCCGCGACACAGGCCCCCCGGGACAGACCGCCACGATGAGAGGGGGCGTGTCTCTCACGGACGACGACCGGTAACCATGGCTGCGACGTGGGGAGGAGCAAATGCAGCAGTCCGTGAAAGTCACATTACAGAGCAGACACTCAGATCCAAAGAAACTTGCACAACAATTTGCATTTATCCAAAACGTCAATTTATACAGCTGGATATATACTGAAGCAATGCAGGTTATCAGTAATGGTCATTCCGTTTGTTACACCTACCACTAGACCATCTTGGGGACGTAACAGTACCTCGCTCAAGGGTACAACTGCAGAGTCCTGCATGGGAATTGAACCTGCAACCTTCAGGCTACAAGCCCAATTCCTGCAGGCCCTCTAATACCCATCATACCTCTGGAGGGACAAAGCAAACCGCGCCCCGATGCTGTGGAACTCCTGGTCAGAGTCCGCCAATAACAAAGCCCGGATTCAAACCCGTAACATCCAGCCTGTAAAGCCCAGCCTGTGCTCTCTTTCTGAGCGGCCTGGCAGCGGATCATTTCTGTGAGATTTATCACCGCAGGGGGATGACGTGGGGATGAGTCACCCCCAACCGACCGACGGAACACCATTTTCCCCTCGATACAGGAGAAAAGGGCTGTCAGCACCCCCCCCGTCCCCCCGGGGGGTGGGGGCTCACATTACCACAGGCGGTCCCCTGTGTGCGGCTGTGGCTGCTCAACGCTGCCTGAGTGTTGAGTCATCGGCACGGCCAGCCCGAGGTCAGAGCGCTGAACGAGCCCAACCCGGCCACTGGAAATTCCCCAAACGCTGCTCCGGCTCGAGCCCCGAGAAGAGCAACTGTCCTGCACCCCTCCCCCCGACGGCAGGGCGCCGCTCTCAGAGCCGGGGACTGGCTGGGGGACCGCACTGGGGCCCCAAGCAGGGGACATCTGGGGCTCCCTTCCCCCCACAGGACCCCGCTACTGGCCTTCCCACAATCCACCGGGGCCCGGGAACCTGAGGCTACCTGTGCAGGTGCGCCCTGCTCCCCTGGACTCACACTCTCACACACACACACACACACACACCTGCTCCCCTGGACTCACCTCTCACACACACGCACACGCACACGCACACGCACACGCACACGCACACGCACACGCACACGCACACGCACACACACACACACACACGCACACCTGCTCCCCTGGACTCGCGCACACACACACACACACACACACCTGCTCCCCCGGGCTCACCTCCCGCCAGGTCCTCCTGCAGGAGCTGTATCTGGAGGTGGAAGATCTTCTCCTGCAGGTCACACAGGGAGCTCTTCATCCTCTCCCGCCGCGACACCATGTAGCACAGGTTCCTGACCTGCAGGGGGCGACAGAGAGCCTCGTCACAGGAGAGGGGTCAGACCCCAGCACACGTGTGGGGATGTGGTTGCTGTTCCCATGGCGATTAGGTGAGCGGGTGAGGCCTGGGCTGTGGAACAACACTGCCCCCCCACCCCCACCCCCACCCCCAATTACAGAGACATGGCGGTAAAAAATGAACGCACGACGTTTCCCAGGAGACGAGACTCCACGTGTACCAGGCCCACTCCCTTCAGGATCTCCACGGGGGAGGGGGGGTTTGGCCCAAATACATCATATTATTCACTAACCCCAAAGGGGGGGGGGCTGCTAGCTACGCTGTCAATCTGTTTCTCCCGCTGCTTCCTGAAACCAATCAGAGTCATCTGCATGGGACTGCCCCCCACCTCCACCCCCCCCCCCCAAACACCGAGCTACAGCGAAACTCTGCTGCGGAAGGGAGCTGTGTGTGTGTGTGTGTGTGTGTGTGTGTGTGTGTGTGTGTGCGTGCGTGCTGTGTCTGTTGTTCATAGATAATGCATGTGGGGACCCTGTTTGTCTTCTTGGCAGAAACACACAGGCATGTGAGCATGTGCGTGTGTACCACTGTTTTTCCAAAATGCGTACGTGTATAAGTTAGGATGAAGAGAAAGAGAATGTAGAGAAAGAGGGAGGACAGATACAGAGAGGGGGGTGGAGAGAAGAGAAAAAATCCCTTTGTTTTCAGCCACTCTGGCCCTCTCAGGGTGCCAAGCTGTCCCTCTGGGCTTGGTACCGGGTGGCAGTGCCAACGCACCAAAATAATCAACGGCACCAGACCAGTTCCCCTCAACCCTCAAATGCACCCAAACAGTCAACAGCACCAGACCTGTTCCCCTCGACCGACTAATGCACCCAAACAGTCAACAGCACCAGACCTGTTCCCCTCGACCGTCAAATGCACCCAAACAGTCAACAGCACCAGACCTGTTCCCCTCGACCGACTAATGCACCCAAACAGTCAACAGCACCAGACCTGTTCCCCTCGACCGACTAATGCACCCAAACAGTCAACAGCACCAACCTGTTCCCCCCGACCCGTCAAAGCACCACACAGTCAAACCCCAGACCAGTTCCCTCAACCGACTAATGACCTATCAGTCAACAGCACCAGACCTGTTCCCTTTCGACCGACTATAACGCACCCAAACAGTCAACAGGCACCAGACCTGTTCCCTCGACGACTAATGCACCCAAAAGTCACAGCACCAGACCAGTTCCCTACAGAACGTCAAATGCAACCAAACACGTCACACTGCACCAGACCCTGTCCCTCTCTGACCGTCAATGCACCCAAACAGTCAACACACCAGACCTGTTCCCCTCGACCGTCAAATGCACCCAAACAGTCAACAGCACCAGACCTGTTCCCCCCGACTGACTAATGCACCCAAACAGTCAACAGCACCAGACCTGTTCCCCTCGACCGACTAATGCACCCAAACAGTCAACAGCACCAGACTTGTTCCCCTCGACCGACTAATGCACCCAAACAGTCAACAGCACCAGACCTGTTCCCCCCGACCGTCTGTCCAGACAGACAGCAGGCAATCTCATTTCCATCTCCCGTGTCCACAAGGCTAAGGCCAGAAATTAACAACGCTCTCAGAACCCTGATTAAAGGCAGAACGCCGGTGTGAGACACACACAGCACGCTGTGCCCAGCGCAGCCGGACAGTTTAGAAAGAAATGAGGCAAATGAAGTCGGACGGCACGGATGCGCAGAGATGTGCTCTGAGGGAGGGGTGGATCAGGATCATTTCCTCACAGCACCGTTCGCCGCGAACAGCAGGATTTCCCATCAGGCACTGCGATGACGGCACGCTCAGCGGCTAAGGCCCCCGCCTCTCACCGCCGTCTGAAATAATGAACCGGGAGGAGAGTCTGAGGAGAGCTGCTGCCCTCTTCCCCTTCGCCTCCACCTCTGCCTCCCTTTCTTCTGTCTCTCTCCCTCCCTCCCTTCTCTTTTTCACCACCACTCTCCATCTCCCTGCCCCCTTTTTTCCACTTCTCTCTCCCGCTTTTCCTTTCCCCTCTCATCCCCATCCATCTCCTTCTCTCTCCCCCCTCTCTTCCCCCTTTCACTCCCTCTCTGTCCTCCTCCTCCTCCTCCTCCTCTCTCTCTCTCTCCTCTCCCCCCCCCTCCCCCCCTGAATAGCAGTGTAATAACTGGCCCGCAGGCCTCCTCTCCTGATGCCAGACACCTGTTGATTTAATTACTGGCTGATGACACAAACTCTGCAGCCGGTTTCCACCGCGGGATTCAGCCGCTAGTGAGAACATCCTCGAGGGGGGGGGCAGACGTTTCCCCCCAGTGCCAACCGCACAGGTAATGACCTCAGCCAGCCAAGCGTCTGACCCCCGCTTCGCGTTTATGACTTTGACGGGACCTCCCCCCCCCCTCCCCGGCTCACCGCGCACTGTCTCCACGGTAACCCGGAGTTTAGGGAACACCCCCCCCTGTTCGCGGCTAGGAGCAGGACCGGATCGAATTACACAGACGGGCAATAAACACCAGAGCGCTCGGCACGCCCGAAAACCTTTCAGCGCATTTTTTCTCATCTTCGCCTGCGTTCTGAACGGCGAGAGAGAGTGAGCGAGAGAGCAGCGAGAGCGAGAGCGGAGGCGGCAATCGGCGGCGAGAGAGGCGGGCAGAGCGCGGGCGGGCGAGAGGCGAGCGAGAGCGGCGGAGAGCGGCGAGGGCGGCACCAGGGCTCGACAGGGCCCCAGATTAAAAACACACACAGGCGACCGGCGCATCGCCCGCCAAACCGAACCCGCGGAGAGGGTCGCGCCGTCAGAAGCAGGGCGAGCGGGCGGGAGCAGGGAGAGGGAAAGTGGGTCAGACAACAATGCCGAGTGTCATTAAGTCCTGAGCGAACTGCACGGGGAGGCCGAGCCGGCCGCAGCAACGCAACCCCGCCGCCGCCACCGCCACCGCCAAGAGCTCGGCTTACCTCAGCGTTTAAAAGCGCCCAGAACACCCCAGACCGGCGTCCCTGAGCCAGCACATTCAATCAATACCTGCAAGCGCCGCGTCTGGCTCGGTAATTAGCTCGTCTCCCGCGCCGAAGTGCTGAGTTACTGAGAGAAGAGCCCTGTCAGGGGGAGGGGGGGGGAGAGTTCCTCCTGCTCAGGCTGCAATGTCGGAGTGGTTTCAGCAGAGGGCGGTGTTGAGCGATAGACCAGGCCCCGCCTTCCTAGTCTGACTAACTGGAGTGGCCGTCCAGCAGGGCCACTCACTGCTCTTCAGCCTAAAGAGCTGCCAGGTCATGTCCGTCCCCCTTCCGAAATCTTTACTGGAAGACGCAGTGCTGGTAGGGTTTGGGGGGGCTCACAGACTCAGTAAAGGAGGAACACATTATTGTCAACAAAATATGGGCGGCACCTGAGGCGGCCAATCAAATACCAGATGAGGCCAGTGCCACCCCAGCTACCCAACTGGACACGGGCCTGAGCGTTGGGGATTCTGAGAAAGGACCGGAGCTTCCGGAATGATGCCACACCCCCCGCACGACCGACACACCTGCACCCCTCCCAGGGGAACGCGAGCGAACGTCAGAAACACGGACGAGCGGCGACAGTTTTCCCCACCGGGGCTGTGACTGGCTCTCTGCGCCTTGGTTCCTCACGGAAGCGCTCGTGACACGCTAACGTGCTAACGAGCTAACGTGCTAACACGCACGGCCTCTGCACGGAGCGGCGCTTTCGCAGTCGTGCCGATGCGATAGGCCCAGCCAGGCCCAGCAAGCAGTCACAACAACGGCACGGTTTGAGCAAACAAGCGTCTGCGGGATTTTCGCCTGTGGCCGTTTTCACCCGGCTGTGACACGTGGTGCATGAGCATGAGCTCTGGAAAAAAGGCACTTTCAAAATGAGTCACGCGTGTGAGAAATGATTCACAGCCATCGGTTCTGCAACCGGCCTCAATGCCATCAAGCAAAAGTACCGTACAGTAAGTAGTTCAGCTATTACGCATGAAGCACCCGCCATTTCCAGAACAGCATCGCGGCGGTGCTGAAAAGCAAGCCTAAACACACACAGTATGAACTTATGTGATTCTGCTCCACTGTACGCAGACACAATTCACTAGGCTACATAGAATTAACTGAACAATCTAATCCACTGTTACCTGAATTTATATCGACTCAAATAGGGGTAATTATCACAATTCTGTATTTTGGCTGCAAATGCACCGCATGCCCATGAATGCTTACTGTGATTGCATGTACTGTCCCATTGTGACATCACTTCCTGCTCATTGTACAGTTCCACTGGCCACGCCCTCTTTAACTCCTGCATGGAACTGGTCACCCAGTTCCGCTTCCCTCTCAGTGTCTCTGTAGCAGAAAGGCTTTCACCCTGAGCAGGCTCACAGGTGAAGCTAAATCCTCTGTCACAATACACTTGTGTAGCAGTGGCCGTAACACTAATATTACAGCGCTGTGAAACTTATGGACGCCATATCTTTAAAAGGAAAAGAAAAAAAAAAAAAAGGGTAGCTTTTACTGGCCAGCACTGACATGGTTTCTGTCTGACATTTAACAGCTCAAAGAAAATCAAAGATGGCTGTAAGATAAAATGTGTGGCTTTGGTGTGATAAAATACAGCCGAGCTTCTGAGTCAGACGGGATTTTGCGTGTTTCAGAATGTGGTACCAATGGGGGCAGGGGTGGTAAAGGGGCCTCAAACTGTCAGGACCTTTTCTGTAAGGGTACCAACAAGGGCAGGGGTGGTAAAAGGGACTCAAACTGGCAGGACCTTGAAAGAGACCGATGCCAGGCCGTGCCCTGTAAGGGTCCCGTCGTACAAAACAAAGAGAATCCCACTGAAAACAAAAGGTGCAGGACTCCACACCACCGGTGAGCAGGCGCAGAAATGCACAGCTGCGTGTGGACAGCGTTGGAGCCGCGTAAACAGGAAGCTGTTCCCGCTTCTGTGTGTGGCACAAAAGGGACACAAAGGCCTGAAAAATCAGGAGAGATCAAACTCACCTCCACAGCGGCACAAATCAAAATTTTAAAAGTCAAATCACTCGACCGACAGCTGACAACTCTTCACGCGACGAGTCCGAACTGCCGCGTTAATACAGACGGTATAAACGGACTTCAGGTAGAAAGCCTTGGCTTAGCAAATAAAAACACTATTTGGTTCATTTATTTACTTGAGAATCATAAAAAATAAATAGAATTAAGTCTTTAAAAAAAACATTTTCTATGACTGAAATTTGATGGGCGGGGGGCAGTGTTTATATACTTTAAATTAAAAAGAATTCTTATCAGAACATTTCGCAGGGGAGCTGAGAAGGTGGCGTGCCGAATTCTCTTGGTGAAATACTAAAGCTGCGGGTCATCGGCAGGACGGCCGTTGCTGCCGTTACTTATTGATGTGCCGGCAGCACCCAAGCGTGACCGAGTCAGTGTGCGGAAGGGCGGAGGGACAGCGTTCACCGCCTCCTGCTGGTCAACACTGAGCACAGCACCCGCCTGAACTGAACCTCACCCACGGAGGAAGGGGGGGGGGGGGACCGCAGAACTGTGACTGCCCTGCCCTTCAAACGGAGGGGCTGAGTTCAACAGCCTCACTTTGCTGACTTACCAACGTCGCGGCGAATTCGAGGTTCCACATTTCAATAATTTATCTGAGCGCGTGCGCCCGCCGCTGCCCGTCGTGCGTCGGGGGCGAAAGAGAACACCGCAGAAACCCGCGACGCGGCGCGGCGGCCATCAATATTTATACCTGCCTCATATTTATTTCATCACTGAAGCGTACAGCAGAGTGGCCTCCGTGAAGCTAAGAGCAGCCCGCGTACTGAACACGCCCTCCAGAGCGTGTGGCTGAGCGTTAGCGTACTGAACACGCCCTCCAGAGCGTGTGGCTGAACGTTAGCGTGTACTGAACACGCCCTCCAGAGCGTGTGGCTGAGCGTTAGCGTTTTCTGAACACGCCTTCGAGGGCATGTGACGGAGCCTTAGCGTGTTCTGAACACGCTTGTGAGAGCGTGTGACGCAGTGGTGGCGTGTTCGTAGCCCGGGGGACCCTTCTTTAGAACGCCCCTGCGCCCCAATAACAGGCAGCGCGAGCCGATGGCAGAGCGGCAGAGACGTGGAGCAGCTCCGCAGAGATGGGCTGAAAGTGAGACAGCAGCTGGGAGCTCCTGCAGCAGGGTTAGGGCCTGGGACAGGGACGTGGTTTGGTTGGGTTTGGGGTGGGGGGGGGATACGCCCTCTGGTAAACGGTCTGGACCGGTCGAGCAGGGTCAGGATGGCTGAACGGGCGCCCCAGCGGGGGGTGGGGGTCAGAAAGGCGAGACACAAGCCCTTCACCCGCGTCTGTGTCCTCTGCGTGACCCTCCCCCCCACATTACATAACACCACAGCCTGGGAGGGGAAACGTCAACAGCAATGAGACTAAATGACTCAGCTGAGGAGGGCGAAGGCAAGGGGAACAGCATCTCACCCATTTCCCCCCCCCCAGCAGCAGGACACACCAACAAAAACCTGCCGAAAAAACCCACCCCCTCGTCCACCACATGATTCCATAAGCCCGCCTTCCCCCCCCACCCCCACCCCCCATTTGAATCTGGCCCAACAGGGGAGCTTGCAGCTCAGGACATTTGCATAAATGCCCTGTGAATGTTTCACTTTTTCAGTATTCACACCAAAAACCACCTACCCCACCTCCCTCTCTGTCTCTCTTTCACCCGTGTGTGTGTGTGTGTGTGTGTGTGTGTGTGTCTAATTCAGAAAAACTCCACGATGAACAGTGCAGCTCAATTTGCAGCACTTCAAAGGGAAAGCCAATCCCAAACTTTCCATGGAATCGTCCTCCGACGTTCCAGGGAAAAGTGCACTGGGGGATTTGGGTGAGCGGACGGGACGGGGCGGTTCCCCCCCCCCTCTACGTTTGCCCATAAACTGAGAGACGACTGGAATGCGCAAAGCTCCCTGAGAAAAAAAAAAAAGAAAAGGAGAAATAAAAAACCACCTCCACAGCCAGAGAGTATCAGGGAACAGTGGAAAATATGCTTCACTTCAGCCGCAATTTACACAAACATCCCCCTCCTGAATCCAGCACTTCAGGCCTATTTTTAGACGAGCCTCTCTCCGTTTGGAGGAGATGACCTGCAGGTACGGCACCGCTCTACGCTCCACACTCTCAACGCTTAGCGGAAAAAAGGGAAAAAAGCGTTTTTATCATGGGTGTGCACTGAATGGGCCTTGATCCCACACTTAAGCAAGGGCTGGTTACAAGGCGAAGAGCTCAAAAAAAAAAAAAAAGAGTGCAATAATCTCCAGGCTGCGAAGCTTTATCAGGGGAAAGAAATCTCACTTTCTGTTGGTTTCTGGATCCAGGGGTTATCAGTGAGACTGACACACAGACCCAAGCCCGCTAAGATCTGGCAAACAGAAGGCCTAAGCCCTTAAATCCTTCGCCCGGTGTGTCTACACCTCCCCGGCAAGCCCATTAAACCAACAAGCATATCGAATGAAACAGGAAATCCCCGCACAGCCGCACGCTGGCGCTGAGACAGCCGCCGCGACGCTTTCCGCCCAGCCAGCGAGCGCCCCGCCCGACGCTCGCGCAGAAGCGCCTCTCTTCCTTAAAGACACGGGTCAGCCATGTTACCCCCTGAGCCAAGGGCCACGGGGGGGGGGGGCGGGGGGGCCCACGGCTCCTCAGAGCTCAATCACAGCAGCTGAGCCCCTCGAGACACCAGCAGGCGGATGCCACACAGGTTTATGCTCAAAGCCGCCAGCTGAAATCTGTGGCAACGGAAATGGCGGTCGGTGCACCCCCCTGCCAGGGGTGGGGGGGGGGGGTCTGTGCAGGAAACGGAACAGGGCCGACTTGAAAAACCAGCCAATTTTAAATAAAGGTCTGAATGAAAGAGGAGCGTTGGATCTATTGATCCAATCTGTGCAGTTATTAGAATGCCCCCCTCCCTCCCTCCCTCCCGCACACACACACACACACACACATGCCCCACACACACACACACACACTCTCTCTCACACACACACACACCCACACACACACACACACACACACACACCTGGAGGGCTGCTGGGAAGATTCAGCTCCATCCCGATAATTAATGGCCCATCTGGACCTATTTAGCCGTTTTTCGAATCGTTAAAGTTCAGCAGCTGACTGCTCTATAAAGGACTTGGGACGGGGACACCCTTGAGGAGAACCGCGCTTCGGTCTGGCTCTAAATTACCTCGGCTGCTACAGCGTATCTAAGGAAGAGAGATTTAGGGCCCAGCGTGTGGGAGATGGAGGCGTGTGCCGTCCACTCAAGTGCCTGTTCCAGGAGGAAAAGCACCCGAAAACAGCAGCACTCCTGGGACTCAGACACACCAGCGGCCAGAGCGACCCCGGGACGAGCAGGGAGATAAACACACAGGGGAGACCGCCGTGTGTGTGTGTGTGTGTGTGTGTGTGTGTGTGTGTGAGCGTATGTGTGCGTGTGTGTGTGTGTGTGTGTGTGTGAGTGTGCTGCGTGTGGTGTGTGTGGGTGTGGTGGTGTGAGTGTGCCTGCGTGTGTGTGTGTGTGTGTGTGTGTGTGTGTGTGTGTGGTGTGTGTGTGTGCGCTGCGGGTGCATGTGTTGTGTACTGGTGTGTGTGTGTGTGGTGTGTGCCTGGTGTCGTGTGTGTGTGTGACTGTGTGTGTGGGTGCGTGCGTGTGCTGGTGTGTGTGCCTGCTGTGTGTGGTGTGTATGTGTGCGTATGTGCATGTGTGTGTGTGTGTGCGTATGTGCGTGTGTGCCTGCGTGTGTGTGGGTGTGTGTGTGCGTGTGTATGCGTGTGTCTGTGTGTCTGTGTGTGTGTGTGTATGTATGTGTGTGTGTGTGCGTGTGCGTGTGCCTGCGTGTGTGTGTGTGTGTGAGATTGTGTGTGTGCGTGGCTCACCCTCTCCAGGTCCTGCCGGAGGTGGGTGAAGAGCTTGAGTCGCCGGTACAGGACGTCCTGCTCCTGCTGGGCCAGGTTGTCCACCTCGTCCCTCTTCAGGGCCACCAGCGGCTGGTTGAAGTTGGACTTCCTGCGCAGCTTCCAGTACTGGTACAGGAAGTCCACGTGCGCGTCGGGCAGCCCCAGGCTCTCCGCCACGTCCTTGGGCTCCACCAGCAGGTAGAACTCGTCCTCCATCTCCTGCAGCTTCTGCTTGCGGCGGCTGGCCTTCTCCCGCTCCGTCTGGTCCGGCGGCGGCGGCGGCAGCGGCTGCGGCGGCGGCTGGGGCGGCTGCTCGGGACCCGTCTGCTCGCCGCGCTGCTGCTCCGCCTTGCTGCTCCCGTGGGGGGCGCTGCTGTGCTCCAGGCAGTAGGACTTGAAGCGCACCTCGTCGTTCTCCGCCAGGATGGTGCGCATCTCCAGGCTGCGGTCGAAGGCGCAGGTCACGTGGAAGGCCACTATGCAGGAGGGCATGGAGCACTGGGACAGGGTGCAGGAGACACTGTGAGAACATACCACGTACACATATACACACATACACAGGTCACCGTGGATACTAATGAGCTCGGCCAGGTCTGACTCACCGCCGGGCACCGTCTCACCTGCCCCCCCACCACCCCGCCCCCCTCCATAGGCAAGAGGGCGATAACACAGAAACTCTTGAGTCATACACATCTCAAACCACCCCCCCTCGCCCCCTTGTGATTCGAGGAGAACATCGTCACAGCAACGAGAGCGACGTAGCCAACTGTAAAGCGTTCTGGCAGTACAGTATCCTAGCAGCGCAGAATAGGTGAGAGTTGTAGTTCTGCGGTATCCTAGCAGCGCAGAATAGGTGAGAGTTGTAGTTCTGCAGCATCCTAGCAGCGCAGAATAGGTGAGAGTTGTAGTTCTGCAGCATCCTAGCAGCGCAGAATAGGTGAGAGTTGTAGTTCTGCAGCATCCTAGCAGCGCAGAATAGGTGAGAGTTGTAGTTCTGCAGCATCCTAGCAGCGCAGAATAGGTGAGAGTTGTAGTTCTGCAGTATCCTAGCAGCGCAGAATAGGTGAGAGTTGTAGTTCTGCGGTATCTTAGCAGCACAAAATAGGTGAAAACTGTAGTTCTGTGGTATCCTAGCAGCGCAGAATAGGTGAGAATTGTAGTTCTGTGGTATCCTAGCAGCACAGAATAGGTGAGAATTGTAGTTCTGCGGTATCCTAGCAGCACAGAAAAATGACAGTAACAGGAGCAGAAAAGGTGAAAAGGGTTGATTATAGCTTCCTGTCAACACAACAGCAGCACAAAGCAGGTACCAGCTGCTATGTTCAGGTGTGTGTATATGTAGTGTACTCACCTGTATGCAGATGTATGTAGTGTGTAGTGCACTCACCTGTATGCAGGTGTAAGTAGTGTGTAGTGTGTAAGTATGCAGCGCGCTCACTTGTATGCAAGTGTAAGTAGTGTGCAGTATGCAGTGTGTAGTATGCACCGTGCTCGCCTGTATGCAGGTGTAAGTAGTGTGTAGTATGCAGTGTGTAGTATGCAGCACTCTCACCTGTATGCAGGTGCCCGTGTGCTCTCTGCACAGGCTGCAGGACAGGGCCCAGCGGCTGGCGGGGATGTGGGACACCTTGGTTATGGGCTCCATCTTCTCAGGACAGCCTATGCTCACCTGCAGGAAACACACTTGCATCACCACCTGCCACAATTACACCTGGAGCTGCACTGTATCCCGTCGCTATGGAGACCCCATGAGCACACCTAGAGCTGCACTCTACCCCGTTGCTATGGAGACCCCACAATCACACCTAGAGCTGCACAGTACCCATCTCTATGGAGACCCCACAATCACACCTAGAGCTGCACTCTTCCCTGTCGCTATGGAGACCCCACAATCACACTGTCGCTATGGAGGCCAGAGAATCAATCTTAAAGCAGGACTTCTACCGGTCGCCATGGAGACCACAGAATTCCCTTGTTGCTACAGCCTCACAAAACTAAGGGGAAGGGAGGAGGAGAAAGAAGGGTACTCCAAAATCTGGGGCTTAAAAATCAATCCCATTCCCCAGTGTGCTGCCGCCCCCCCCCAGAAGCACCAAAACATCCCTCCTCCAGCCCAGCCGACAATCACCACTGAACCCCCCCTACCCCCCCCCGCCAGTCTGCTCCTGCCGTCTGACAGAATCTTTAAAAATCCCGGCTTTTAATTACTTCTTACATCTAAAAGCAGCAAAAGGCCTCCATTAAGCTGACACGACTACAAGAGGGTGAAATCAACTGGTCTTAAAAAGGCATTGCGTTTGAGTTCGCCCTTTCTTCTGGCTGACAAAGACGTGTTTGGGTGGTGAATGTGTCGAACACGCTCGAGCCAAGCTCCCGCAAGGAGACCCTCGAAACCTAAACACACTGATATTCTTATAAGGCAGTGCAAATCGAGACATTCAGAAATGCAATGTTTTTTTTTTTTTTTCTCCAAACGACAAACGACAGTCTCAATTGTGCAATCTCTCGGCTTCGCACCCAAACAACGTGTGAAACTGTCTTCGTCACGTTGTCTTATTAACGCTTCTCTGCTTCTCTGGCACAGGCAAAACGTAATGCTTAACAAAAACAAACAAAACGTAACCTGCCACTCAATCCAGCAGAACCACTTCCTTACCAAAGGGCTTGATAACCCAAATCGCCTCTGATCTTCAATTAATGACTCAATCGATTAATGAAGCGCGCAGGGCTCACGTGAAATGAGTGCATGATCTATCGATCGATCCATAAGGCACAGCTGATGTGTGTGTGTGTGAGAGTGTGTGTGTGTGTGTGTGTGTGTGTGTGTGAGTGTGTGTGTGTGTGTGTCTGTGTGTGAGTGCATGATCTATCGATCGGTCCATAAGGCACAGCTGATGTGTGTGTGTGGGGGAGTGCTTGTGCATGTGCGTGCATGCATGTGTGAGAGTGTCTGTGTATGTGTGTGTGTATATGAGTATGTGTGTGTGCACCTCTGAGACCCATAAGGCACAACTGTTGTGTGTGTGTGTGTGTGGGAGTGCTTGTGTGCATGTGCGTGCATGCATGTGTGAGAGGGTCTGTGTATGTGTGTGTGTGTATGAGAGTATGTGTGTGTGCGTATGTGTATGTGTGTATATGAGTGTGTGTGTACCTCTGAGACCCATAAGGCACAACTGGCGTGAGTATGAGTGTGTGTGAATATGAGTGTGTTTATGAGTGTACATGTGTGTGTGTGTGATTGTGAGTGTGAGTCTGTGTGTGTGTGTGTGAGTGTGTGTGTGTGTGAGAGAGTGTGTGTGTGTATATACGTGTGTATGTGTGTGTGTGAGACTGTGTGTGTGTGAGAGTGTGTGTGTCCGTGTGTGTGTGTGTGTGTGTGTGTGCGTGTGTGTGTGTGAGAGTGTGTGTGTGTGTGTGTGTGAGAGTGTGTGTGTGTGTGTGTGTGTATGCGAGTGTGTGTACCTCGGGGATCCATAAGGCACAGCTCACATGGACCCACTTGGTCCCGCTGCGTGTGGGCTTCAGGGCCCCCCCCCTCTTGGGGCACAGGAGACATTTGGGCTGCACCCCCAGGGCACAGGTACGACACAGCCAGTTCCCCAGGGGCACCTTCAGGATTCCGTAACAGGCCTGGGGGGGGGGGGGGGATGCAGAGACAGGGAGAGAGAGACGAGCGAGAAAGAGAGAGATGGGAGAGAGGGGGGGAAGAGGGAGAGAGAAGGGGAGAGAGAAGGAGCGGGAGATGAGGGGAGAGAGAGAGAGCGAGGGATTAGAGATAGTGAGAGAGCGGTTCACACACACCCGCTACACTACACTTCCGTTCAGTTCTGCGACTACCAAGGGACCCTGGAGCCAATTAGCGCCGCTTCACTCCGCGTGCCGGAGGCCCTGAGGCTCGCAGTTAGCGCTTCTGTTTCCGAGCCGCGGTTTCCTTGGCGTTTATAAGAGTCAATAAAGCCCCAGAGAAGCGCTTTCTGAAGAGCGCCGTCGGTGACATAATCGCGTGCCGCGCGGTCGAGAGCAGCAGCGGCGGACGGCGAACCCTGCCGTGCTGACCCGCCCCCTGGACCGTGCAGCACTGACTCCGCCCCCCAGAACCTGCCGCACTGACCCCGCCCCCTGGATCCCACAGCGTTGACCCCGCCCCCCAGACCCCACTGACCCCTGACCCCCCACTCCCCCCAGACCCGCCCCACGCTGCCCCACCCCTGGACCCCCCCCCAGACCGCCCGCTGACCGTGCCTACCTGATGGACGCAGACGTTGCACTTGTCGCAGAAGACCATCTCGTTGCCGTCCTCCCCCTCGGGCGAGCGGCAGACGTCGCACACCACGTCCTCGTCGTACTCGATGCCCAGCCCCTCCTCCGTCTCGATGGCCAGCTGCATGTTCTCGTGGCAACGCTTCTCCAGCTCAATCAGCACGCGCTCCATGGTGAGCTCGTCCAGCTCCGGCAGTGCTGTGGGGGGGGAACACAGACCAGTGAGACCCTCCGCCCTGGACATGGCCCCAGAGGCCCACTGCCGTCTGGAGCCCCAGACACATCTGTCATCACTACAGCCCACAGCAGGGAGGTCCACAGCTACGCTGGCCCAAAGGTCAAAGGTCACTGCACCCAGTCTGCTGGCTCAAAGGTCAAAGGTCACTGGACCCAGTCTGCTGGCCCAAACATGGCTGGACCCAGTCTGCTGGCCCAAACATCGCTGGACCCAGTCTGCTGGGTCAAAGGTCACTGCACCCAGTCTGCTGGCTCGAAGGTCAAAGGTCACTGGATCCAGAAGCTGAATGTGACGGTTAATGCAATAGAGGGCCACAGAGCTCTGCACGTGTGGGTAACCTGCGGGAGGGCCGATCCACAGCCGATCTGAGCGGAACGAGAGGGATCATCAGAGAGCGAGCGACGGAACGAGAGGGATCATCAGAGAGCGAGCGACGGAACGAGAGGGATCATCAGAGAGCGAGCGACGGAACGAGAGGGATCATCAGAGAGCGAGCGACGGAACGAGAGGGATCATCAGAGAGCGAGCGACGGAACAAGAGGGATCATCAGAGAGCGAGCGACGGAACAAGAGGGATCATCAGCCGACCACCGAGCCTCCTCATGCACTCGACGCCCCCCCCCCAGGACAGAGAGAAAGAGCCGCTGACAGATCAGCGCTGCGTGTTTGCTCGCCGCCATCGCCTCATCCTCAGCGCCGCGCTGAGACACGGTCCGCTTCCAGCCTGATTCCGCTCCGAGACCTTTCAGCTCCGCGCGGGCCCCACGGAAGCGGAAAGCCAGGGGCAATAAGAGAGGCCCTGTGTTCTCAGCACACACGCTGGAAGCCCAGCTAACCACTGACTGGAGGAGGACTCCTGCGCATTTAAATAAGAGAGCGAGCGGCGGGACAGGTGGGGGAGCGGGCTGTCCGAGCCCCCGGCGGACACTGGGAGAGCGGGAGTCACGCCGTTTGTGTGCGCGTGATCGAGCGTGCAGCCGTCACCGTCGGCAACACCAACCGCGCACTAAAACCGCCAAAGCACTCCGCCATGCTATCGCTCAGGCCAGGGGCGGGCAACTCCAGTCCTGAAGGGCCGGTGTGTGTGCAGGTTTCTGTTTCCACCAATCACACCAACAAGCTAACGAGCTAACGGGCTGCGTACCCCAACACTGGTTCACTCACAGGTTTGATTGCATTAAGACATTTAATACAGGGAGACATGAACAGTCTTTGGCTGTCATTCATGCACTTATCAAGAAATGCAGCTAAGATGCCCAAATGGTGTAAGAGTTGGGGCTAATGAAGCGATTAAGGCCAGAAGTTGGCAAGAAAAGCAGAAACAGATCTGGCCCTCGTTGCCTGCCTCCGGTTCAGGCTCACACACTGTTATGAGAAGTAAATGAAGATAATCTCTTTTTCCATTTCAAAAAATAAATAAATAAACACGAGTACACATGTGAGAAATGCCACTTCATAATCTCTTAAAAGCAGAGCAAATATGCTGAGGTCTAGCGGACAAGTAAATTCAATTATTTTTCTTATCTCTAGGCAAAGGATCAGATTGCAGATAGACTGGGCACTTTTCAGACAGGCGGGGTCAGCAGCTGTCAATCACCCAAGATCGAGGGCTTGGCAGAGGCCCAGAGTTGAAGACTGTGAATAATTGTGCCGTGTACACACAGGAGCGAGCGACACCCCTATACACGCCTAACAATGGAACATGCTGTTGTCCATAGAGTGTCCCTGTTACCTCCAGAGCGGACTGTACCAATGCAAACGCTGAAAAGGGGTGTGGAACAACAGTAAGGCTATGGTGTCACAGAAAAGGGGAGCAGAGGCGTACAGGATTGTAGGGTACCCAGTTCCCTAAACCCCACACTGAGCCTTACCCAGTTCCCTAAACTCCACACTGAGCCTTACCCAGTTCCCTAAACCACACACTGAGCCTTACACCCAGTTCCCTAAACCCCACACTCAGCCTTACCCAGTTCCCTAAACTCCACACTGAGCCTTACCCAGTTCCCTAAACCCCACACTGAGGCTTACCCAGCTCCCTAAACCCCACACTGAGCCTTACCCAGTTCCCTAAACCCCACACTCAGCCTTACCCAGTTCCCTAAACCCCACACTGAGGCTTACCCAGTTCCCTAAACCCCACACTGAGCCTTACCCAGTTCCCTAAACCCCACACTGAGCCTTACCCAGTTCCCTAAACCACACACTGAGCCTTACACCCAGTTCCCTAAACCCCACACTCAGCCTTACCCAGTTCCCTAAACCCCACACTCAGCCTTACCCAGTTCCCTAAACTCCGTGTTGACCAGCTCCAGCCAGGACACGTCCAGATCGTCCAGGTCGTACTGGCAGAGCGGCTCGGGGGCCCGCTCCCCGCCCTGTACCAGCTCGGAGAACCCCCGGGTCTGGGCTGAGGAGTAGAAGGAGATGCGGCCAACTTCGGGAAGTACCCTGCGTGTACAGACAGACAGACAGACAGACAGATACCTGACATTAAAATCATGTTACATGCTACACATGCGATCACCGTTACAAAAATGAACGAATGAAACCTCAAACCTCGTCACAACCATGGCTACGACTCTAAAGCAAATATGATTTCTTCACAGGAATTCAGCAGTCAGTGAATAACTGATTTGAAATATGCAGATTTTAGCTGTTAGAGAATAACTGAACTGAAGGATGCAGATTTCAGCGGTCAGAGGAATAACTGAATTGAAGTTGTTGTTGATGTGGCTGCAGTGATACAGGTGTGAGCTGATGTGGCTGCAGTGATACAGGTGTGAGCTGATGTGGCTGCAGTGACACAGGTGTGAGCTGATGTGGCTGCAGTGATACAGGTGTGAGCTGATGTAGGAGCAGTGATACAGGTGTGAGCTGATGTGGCTGCAGTGAGCTGATGTGGCTGCAGTGATACAGGTGTGAGCTGATGTGGCTGCAGTGACACAGGTGTGAGCTGATGTGGCTGCAGTGAGCTGATGTGGCTGCAGTGATACAGGTGTGAGCTGATGTGGCTGCAGTGAGCTGATGTGGCTGCAGTGATACAGGTGTGAGCTGATGTGGCTGCAGTGAGCTGATGTGGCTGCAGTGATACAGGTGTGAGCTGATGTGGCTGCAGTGATACAGGTGTGAGCTGATGTGGCTGCAGTGAGCTGATGTGGCTGCAGTGATACAGGTGTGAGCTGATGTGGCTGCAGTGAGCTGATGTGGCTGCAGTGATACAGGTGTGAGCTGATGTGGCTGCAGTGATACAGGTGTGAGCTGATGTGGCTGCAGTGATACAGGTGTGAGCTGATGTGGCTGCAGTGATACAGGTGTGAGCTCACACAGCGACGGCGTTTCTGTTGAAAGGGAACGTTCCGGGTCTCAGTGCTGAGGTCAGCGAGGTTTGAACCCTGCAGCCCCGGGACCTTACAGCATTCTGTCTGACGAGCTGCAAGGCGCACGCATGCACGAAACGCACGAAAGCATGCGCACGTGCACGCACACACACACACACGCACGCTCACACGCTCAGTGGACATGGCGGTGTGTGGAGCTCCAGTCAGCCTGTGTGAGTGTGTGCTCTACTTCGCTCTGAGCTCTCGGGCTCATCTGAGTATTCAGGTCAGTGAACTCCATTTAACCTGCAGTGATTTCACAGAGCCCATTACCCACTGAACTCCACTTAGCCAGCCCGCTTTCCACCGCTAACAGCAGCAGTTAGCCAGCCCGCTTTCCACCGCTAAGGGCTGCAGTTAGCCAGCCCGCTTTCCCCCCCTAACGGCTGCAGTTAGCCAGCCCGCTTTCCCCCGCTAACGGCTACAGTTAGCCAGCCCGCTTTCCCCCCCTAAAGGCTGCAGTTAGCCAGCCCGCTTTCCCCCCCTAACGGCTGCAGTTAGCCAGCCCGCTTTCCCCCGCTAACGGCTACAGTTAGCCAGCCCGCTTTCCCCCCTAACGGCTGCAGTTAGCCAGCCCGCTTTCCCCCCCTAACGGCTGCAGTTAGTCAGCCCGCTTTCCCCCCTGCTAGTGGCTGCAGTTAGCCAGCCCGCTTTCCACCGCTAACAGCTGCAGATAGCCAGCCCGCTTCCACCGCTAACAGCTGCAGTTAGTCAGCCCGCTTTCCCCCCTGCTAGTGGCTGCAGTTAGCCAGCCCGCTTTCCACCGCTAACAGCTGCAGATAGCCAGCCCGCTTTCCACCGCTAACAGCTGCAGTTAGCCAGCCCGCTTTCCACCGCTAACAGCTGCAGTTAGCCAGCCCGCTTTCCACCGCTAACGGCTGCAGTTAGCCAGCCCGCTTCCCCCTGCTAGCAGCTGCAGTTAGCCAGCCCGCTTTCCCCCACAGCCCGCTATTCCCCCCGCTAGCGGCTGCAGTTAGCCAGCCCGCTTTCCCCCCGCTAACAGCTGCAGTTAGCCAGCCCGCTTTCCCCCACAGCCCGCTATTCCCCCGCTAGCGGCTGCAGTTAGCCAGCCCGCTTTCCCCCCGCTAACAGCTGCAGTTAGCCAGCCCGCTTTCCCCCACTAACAACCACAGTTAGCCAGCCCGCTTTCCCCCCGCTAACAGCTGCAGTTAGCCAGCCCGCTTTCCCCCGCTAACAACCACAGTTAGCCAGCCCGCTTTCCCCCCGCTAACAGCTGCAGTTAGCCAGCCCGCTTTCCACCGCTAACAGCTGCAGTTAGCCAGCCTGCTTTCCCCCACAGCCCGCTATTCCCCCCGCTAACAGCAGGGGGCGTCGCCACCGCGGGCCGCAGAGACGGCCCAGAGCAGCGGGGCCCAGAGCAGCCAGGCGCTTTCGGGCAGAGACCGCCCCTGTCCCGCACGCCGGGCCCTGACCTTTGAAATGAGGAAGCGGGCCGGAGATAAGGCGGAGCGGCGCCGTGTTTACACAGACGCGGAGGAGTTCGCGCGCCGCTTCCTCCTCCCAGGGGCGCAGCCGGCCGCCCGCCCTGCTCACGCTGAACTCTGGGAAATCCCCAGCCAGGCCCGGCCCCGGCCCCGGCGGCCAAATCTCGATAAGAGAGGAGAACAGAGCAGGGAAAAACAAATCCACCCAGCCGCCGAAGATCAAAGCGGATACGTGGGCCACGGTGACACGCGGTTGACGCGTTTCCATTTTTAAACCGACACGTTCATTTGGTTATCTTCACCTCCCACCCCCACCCCACCATCTTTGCCTGATGCTCTGGCAGCACACTCCACATCACAGACTGAACACTGATTGCATGTCCCTGCTGCTTTAGAAACCGCCGGTAGGATCTGAATGTTACGCACTGCACTTTAATCGCCATTCATTTTTACTCATTAATAAAATTCCACCCTGCGTCCATGTATCTCTCCCCCCTTCATTCAGAATATCAGATTACAGACAGAGACGGGATCACAGCACAGAAAGTGCTGCCCAAGGGAACGGTACAGGGCCGTTGGGGGGGATCAGTACAGCGCTGCCTGAGAGGATTGGTATAGGGGACCAATGTCTCCGTTTATCAAATTTTATGGTGCCGCTGTTTCTGATCTTGATACCCATGTTCTGCAACTCCAGCTGTCCTCCTGTTAGCGTCTCAGTCGTACGCGTTTATCACACAATATGAGCGCGACGAAGCGCCCGCGCGTTAAATGAGTATCGATCGCCTGCCTGCCGGGGACGGAGCAGCTGTGGAGCCGAAGGGCCTCCTCGGCCGGCGGAGGGAAGGCTCTGCTCTTTTCATTTGACTCACTGCACCGCACGAGCGTCTGATAACCGCACTGGTGAGGCGTGGGGGGGGGGGGAGGGTCAAAGGTGCGAGGCCGGGCCGGGCGGAGGAGGGACGGGACGGGCCCGGGGAGGACGGAGTACGCCTCGCCTGTGACACCGAGCCTTTCGGCAGAAAAGAATCGATGGGGTGACATCCGCCCGGCGACACTCCAGAGACGATGAGAAACGCACCCAGCCAATCAGCTCAGCATCTATCACCCCTGCTCCACATCTTCAATCACCACGTCCATAACACAGCCCGCCAGGGCCGGGACAGCCTGGCCCAAGGGGGGGGTGGTGACCGGATTTCAGCCAGAGGGACAGGGGGGGCACAGGGAGGGGGCTCTGGTTGTGAGATCTTCAGATCTCTAACTTTTCTAGCCTCTGTTTTCTCCAGCCTCTGTGTGTTCATTTTTCATCCACCCACAGTATTGTTTTGTTATTGGACAGCCAGAGCCTTTCCTCAGAGAGACAGACAAGACTCCACATATCTCTCTCTCTCTCTCTCTCCCTCCCTCCCTCCCTCCCTCCCTCCGAGCTCAGGCTGTGTTCCACTCAGGGCCCTCTCTGCCAAGCCCACGGAGGCTGCTGTTCTCTCCCATCACTCATCTCCCTGAGCAAAAACCCCTCCCTATCCCTCCCTCTCCATATCCTCATCTTTCTCTCTCTCTCCCTCCATCCATCCATCTCTTTAAGGAACATAATCTCCTCTATGCTCTGAACCCCAACATATTTCACTCTGTCAACTAACACGCTTGTACTCCTGCAACCCCCCAGGCCCCCACCCCACCCCCTGTCAGTCCCTCTGCCTCCTGGCCCCCCCCCCCGCTGTCAGTCCCTCTGCCTCCTGGCCCCCCCCCCACCCCGCTGTCAGTACCTCTGCCCCCTGCCCCCCTCCCCCATAGTGAAAATCTAGGACACTCTCCTCCTCAATTGACCAATGGTGTGGGTCAATACAGACAGGATGCCCATGCAGCCAGCTCCACACAAGGGCAACAAACCCCATCCCCAGAGAGAGAGAGAGGGATGGGGGGGGGGGTTGAGGGAGGGAGAGAGGAGACACTCCCCCTCCCCAGCACAAAAGGGCAAGCACACCCCTTCCACAGGAAAACACCCCCCCACACACACACACAATGAGAGGGGACAGGTGGGAACCCCTCAGGGGAGACGCTTGGGGCTTTGGTACCTAACAGATGCACATAAACGCACATTTTACACTTTATTACACGCTTACACAGCTTGCACATTTCTAAAATACAATCCAGCTGTACAGGTGAGTATTTTTTTTTTAAACTGAAGCTGTTCAGGTTAAGTACCGCATCCACAGGCATTACAGCTGTGCCCCAACTGGGAATCAAACCTGCAACCCCGAGTTACAAGCCAAATGTCAGAATTACAAGCTCCATTATTCTGCAGTATTACTCTAGAACAGCTGAATTCCATCCAAAGCTACCGTTCATCTTTAAGGGCACCGTCTTGGTCGCTACACCTCAGGCCCTAAGGAGTCTTAATATGTGGGAGAAAAATACTGCTGAGGTCTTGTTCGTTACCTCAATCCATTCACAAAAAATTCAGCCAAATATTAAACGAGGATAAGGAGGAGAAAGGAATAACAATCTCAGAGATGAAAAACGACGAGTCATTTCCCCGGGATAGGCAGTGAAAATAAACGCCGCACGGTCATGTGACCACCCCAGCAACCCGCAGCAGGGTCAGCTTCAGGTCCGAAGCTCACGGACGTCCAGCAGAAAGGACGCAGAGCGTGAACACACAGCGGTCCCGCCGCAGACAGCTCTGCTCACACAGTCGCAGAGCGGTTCCTAAAATAGCCACCTCTTTACAGCTCTCACATTTAAAAAAAGAAACGCACCCCGTGTGACGTCGTTTCACACACAAGCTGAGCTGCACCCTGAAGGCTCCGGTCTCAGAATCGGCAGGAAACGCACGTACGGCTCGCTGGCCGCCCCTAGCGCCCGGCGGTACCTCCCCGGCGACGGCAGGCGAAGGGTTAAGGTGAGAGCACCGAGCGGCGGCTCCCTCAGCGCTGCCATTTTGTGATTCCTTCGGATGCCAGTGCGGTCTGCCCAGGAATGCCAGCCCTGTTTCCATGGATACGTCGGTGCCCAGGAATGCCAGCCCTGTTGCCGTGGATACGTCGGTGCCCGGGAATGCCAGGCGTGTTGCCGTGGATACGTCAGTGCCCGGGAATGCCAGGCGTGTTGCCGTGGATACGTCGGTGCCCGGGAATGCCAGGCGTGTTGCCGTGGATACGTCGGTGCCCGGGAATGCCAGGCGTGTTGCCGTGGATACGTCAGTGCCCGGGAATGCCAGGCGTGTTGCCGTGGACACGTCGGTGCCCGGGAATGCCAGGCGTGTTGTCATGGATACGTCGGTGCCCGGGAATGCCAGGCGTGTTGCCGTGGACACGTCAGTGCCCGGGAATGCCAGGCGTGTTGCCATGGATATGGCGGTGCCCGGGAATGCCAGGCGTGTTGCCATGGATACGGCGGTGCCCGGGAATGCCAAGCGTGTTGCCATGGATACGGCGGTGCCCGGGAATGCCAGGCGTGTTGTCATGGATACGGCGGTGCCCGGGAATGCCAGGCGTGTTGCCATGGATACGGCGGTGCCCGGGAATGCCAGGCGTGTTGTCATGGATACGGCGGTGCCCGGGAATGCCAGGCGTGTTGTCATGGATATGTCTGCGCTTTGTTAACATCCACATCTCGCCCCCGTTGTACTACACAAACACACACACACACAAATGAGTCTAGCCGTCTCTCCCCCGCAGCCCCCCCCTTTTCTGTTCCCCCTTTTGGCAGCAACCCATCTCAAACATCCCTCCACGCCCCATCGAAAACTACACCCCCCCAATGGCCCCCCCCGCGCCCCCACCTCTCGTTTCCCGATCGTGCACAGTGGCGTGCGCACGCAAAAAAAGAAAAGAAAATAAAAATACATACAATACACCCGCTGGGGGAACGAAAAAGATGTTTTTTGGGATGGGGGAGGGAGGGAGGGAGGGAGGGAGGGGTCGAGCTTGTTTTCATTCACATTTTCCACTGAGTCAGTTGTGTTCGGGAGGGGGGGGATGGGGGGACGACGACCGCTGGCCAGCATGTATCTGGCACCTTGCCAAGAGAGCGCTTCAGATCTGCACTCCTCTACAAGCCCCCCGCCCCCCAACACCGCACCGCCCGCCCCCCCACCCCCCAACACCGCACCGCCCGCCCCCCACCCCCACCCCCAGCCCCAGCCCTGTTTATTGTTGCTAAAACACCGCAGTGTTAAGACCATGGCAAAAAGCTTCCCTGTGTCTCTTTAAGGGCAAGGTCTGCAGTCTGTATTTCTGCTGTGTGTGTGTGTGCATTTCTGTGTGTGTGTGTGTGTGTGTGTGAGTCTGTGCCAGGCTGTGTGTGTGTGTATAAGAGTGTGTGTGTGCGCCGTGTGTGTGTGTGTATATGAGTGTGTGCGCCGTGTGTGTGTGTGTATATGAGTGTGTGCGTGTAGGTGTGTTTGTGTGTGTGTGTGTGTGCGTGCGCACTGCAGTCACCATTTTCCCCTCAAACCCAGGAAGCTCTCTCTGCCCAGCCCCGGTGGAGGACGCACTCATGCCTCTTTACATAAAGCGTTATGTAATATCAGGCAACGGCTCCTTTGTGCTCTGCCTGCCTCTAAAGTCCCCTCCTGCCCGACGGGTTTCTCTGCAAAACTGCTGCCTTCTGCATTCATTCCATTTAATTAATGAGAAACAGGCCAAAGACAGGACAAGCAGGAGAATACGCAGGAGAGGGAACCGTTTACTCTGTGCGCTTGTGTGTGTGTGTCTGTGCGTGTGAGTGTGTGTCTGTGCGTATGTGTGCGCCTGTGTCTGTGCGTGTGTGAATGTGTGCGCCTGTGCGTGCGTGCATGTGTGTGTGTGTGTGTGTCTGTGCATGTGTGTGCATGTGTGTGTGCGTGTGTGTGCATGTGTGTGTGTGTGTCTGTGCTTGTGTGTGTATGCGTGTGTCTGTGCATGTGTGTGTATGCGTGTGTGTGTGTGTACAGCATGAGCACGCATTCAAAAGCGTCTGCATATCAGTGCTTCTGCATGAGTAGCTTTAGTGTGTGTACCTGAATGTGTGTGTACCTGTGTGCGTGTGTCTGCGTGTGCGTGTATCTGCATGCGAGTCTGTATGCACCTGTGTGTGTCTGCGTGTGTGTGCGTGCGTGTCTGTCTGCGTGTGTGTGTCTGCCTGTGTGTGTGCGCGTGTCTGATTGTGTGAGTGTGTGTGTGTATGCGCCTGTGTGTGTGCGCGCGTCTGATTGTGTGAGTGTGTGTGTGCGTGTGACTAAGACGTGTAGCCGTACGAGAGTGAGTAAGTGTCAGAGCGCGTGTGTGGGAGTCGTTTGAGAAGCTCGTCTGATGGATGACAGAGGAGAGCGAGATGCTCCAGGACAGCTCCGGCTGCCGCACGCTCGTCAGAGAACAGGCAGCCGCCCGTCACCACGCCAACAGATGCATCATGGGACGGAGGCTCGGAGAGGCGAGGAGCGGCGCGCGCACAGGGCTGAGGGAACGCAGGCCTTCGGGCCGACACAAAGGCCCAGCGCGCTAACCGCACCGTAGGAACCTGCTCCAGGTTACGCAAACAGCACAGAGAGAGGGAGAGGAAGAATTCAGCAGAAACCACAGCGATGGGCTGAGCATTCCATGTCTGCGGGGCAAGCAGGCCAACAGGAAATTCGCCTCACGAAACCCAAAGTCTCGCTGCTGCTGCTGGAGCGGCTCGCTGGGAGTCGTGTCGCGAAACACGACGGCACTCCTAGCGTGAACGCTAATGCTAACGTGGCCCACAGTAAACGGGGGGGGGACTCTTCTGATCGGCAAGCATCTCCCACAGTGACATTGCTCCCATCGATTCTGCTTTTCGCGTGTCGTCAGAAACAGAACCCCCCTCCACCCCCCACCCCCCATCAGTCACTTCCAAGAAGCCGTAAAAATAAAAAATAAAAAAAAGCAGTTACCCGTTTTCGTCTCCGCTAACCAATTACCTGCCCCGGCCTGATTTACGGAAGCCCGTGACAAAAGACACGGGCGGCGCGGAGCGGGAAACTGTGTGATGTCATCGTGCATCACAGCTGACAGGGGAAAGGGGAACGAGCCGGGAGCCGGGTAATCCTTTACCGGCGGGGTGGGGGGGGGTTGGGGTTGGGAGGGGGGGGGAGCGTAGCGGAGAAGATCTCCGTCCCATCACCGGGAAAAGCAGCTCAATGAAGGCGAAAGGATGGGTTAGAGCCGCTAACTATAAGTGGATGTAAATTTATAGGGTAAAGGGAATGATGATTTTTCGCTCTGTGTGGTTCCTGAAGACGACTCCGATCCCGAATATTCATCTTAACGGGCTGGAAAGCTGGCCACTGGGGTTCTGGGTCGCTCGGCTACAGCAGAACTGGAGCAGGCGCTCCGTGTGAACGTGTGACCTCCCCATCGCCCCCGCCCGTCCCGTCTGCAGCCCCACCACAGGGGGGTGGCCGTGTACAGAGGGCGTGACTCGCTCCGGCGGGACGGGCAGCTGGAGAGCCGGCGCAGGCAGAAAATCTTATCTGCTGACATTTAAACGAGATTAGGCTCCCTGCATGCGCTGTTTGCTCTGCGCTGCCGCCAGATATTGGGAGAGGCGGACAGTTTTCCTTTCCCCTTATCGCAGGTCCCCTCGCTGGAGTCCAAACAGGAAGTACAGCATCTGAACGGGAAGCAAAACCGCGCACGGTTCCGGCGTTTCGGCCCCCCAGCCCCGCCCTGCCCGCCCCTCCCCCGGCAGCCGAGCGTGTGAATGGCCCGCGCCGCGTCACACAGGAAGTCTCCGCGTCTTCCTGCTTCGCGGCTATGACTATGCAGCAGGGGTGGGGCCTGCTCAGTGGGGGCTGGGTCAGTGCAGGGGGTGGGCTTTCAGTGGGGCAGGGTCAGTGCAGGGGGTGGGGCTTTCTCAGTGGGGGCTGGGTCAGTGCAGGGGGTGGGGCTTCAGTGGGGCTGGGTCAGTGCGGGGGGTGGGGCTGGGTCAGTGCGGGGGGTGGGCCTGCTCAGTGAGGGCGGGGTTAGTGAAGGGGGTTGGGGCCTGCTCAGTGGGGCGGGGTTAGTGAAGGGGGTTGGGGCCTGCTCAGTGGGGGCGGGGTCAGTGCCAGGGGGTTGGGGCCTGCTCAGTGGGGGCGGGGTCAGTGCCAGGGGGGCGGGGCCTGCTCAGTGGGGGCGGGGTCCGAGCAGGTGCTAGGCCTGGTGCCACAGTGCTCCTCCAGACGGAGGAGGTGTTTGTTTACCCGCCTCCTCATGCCTCATCTGTCATCTCCTGCTAAACGCAGGAGGGGCGGCGACACAGAATGAGGTCATCCAGAGCAGAGCGGAGCACAATGCAGCACAACAGAGAGAGAGAGAGAGAGAGGAGACAGACAACAGAACAGCCAATCTCCACAAAAACAGAGGGAAAGCAGGAAGGAGAGGGGGTAGAGAGAGAGAGAAAGAGAGGGGGAGATGGAGAGAGAGAGAGCAGCACAGCCACTCACCACCAAAACAGAGAGAGAGAGAAAGGAGACAGACAACAGAACAGCCAATCTCCACAAAAACAGAGGGAAAGCAGGAGGGAGAGGGGAGAGAGAGAGGAAGGGAGAGAGAGGGAGAAAGGGAGAGAGGCAGGAAGGAGAGGAGAAAGGGGGAGGGCAGGAAGAGAGGGAGAAAGGGAAGGAGAGAGAGGGAAAGAGAGACCACGAGAGGAGGCGAGAGAGAGAAGGAAGGCGTGTGCATTCTATTCAATCACTGGCTTAAATTAGAGGGAGTGTAATAAACACAGTCTCGGTGGAGCGTGTGTGTGTGTGTGTGTGTGTGTGTGTGTGTGTGTGTGTGTGTGTGTGTGTTGTGTGTGTTAGTAGTGTGTGTGGTGGGGGTGTGAATGTGTGTGTGTGTGTTGAATGTGTGTGTGTGTGGTGTGTGTGTGTGTGTGTGTGTGTGTGTGTGTGTGTGAGTGTGTGTGTGTGTGTGTGTGTGTGTGTGTAGTGTGTGTGTGTGTGTGTGTGTGTGTGTGAGTGTGTGTGTGTGTGTGTGTGTTGTGTGTGTGCGCGCACAGCGTTGGCCCCTGGGGGCCCGTGTGGCAGGTGCACGCATACCTGCACACAGAAACGCTCGCCTCCGTAAACAACCTCCAACGGCGGGCAAAAATAAACACAGAAAGTGGGCCAGGCCGACGCCGGGCCGACGCTGCGCGCTTCAGCACGCTGGGGCAAGAACGCCGTCCCGCTGCGGGACCGTCCCGTCCCGCAGGGCCTACAGCACGGTGGGGTGGGCCGCCTTAACGGGGGACTGCTGCATACTGGCCAATAAACCCCCCACCTCCCCAAAAACAGATCTCCGTGTGTGTGCCCCAGCAGAGTTAGCAATCCCACGGAGACCCAGCAGAGCTGCACGTGTGCAGTAGAGTACGGTCTGGAACAGGCTCGTTAGGCACTGGGGTGAACTCGCACATCACTGCTCCAAACACACGGCTGTTCACCGAGCAGCTTCACACAAACACTGCTCCAAACACACGGCTGATCCCCGAGCAGCTTCACACAAACACTGCTCCAAACACACGGCTGTTCCCCGAGCAGCTTCACACAAACACTGCTCCAAACACACGGCTGTTCACCGAGCAGGTTCACACAAACACTGCTCCAAACACACGGCTGTTCACCGAGCAGGTTCACACAAACACTGCTCCAAACACACGGCTGTTCCTCCAGCAGCTTCACACACTCCACTACCCGCCCTCTTATCCTCCAGTCTCAACGCACAGGGTTAGCAGAGCGTTTAAGTGTTTTAAGCGTATGAAGGGGAGGCGCAGACTGCCCCCGTTACGTTTGGACAACGATAAAACCAAACCCCCCCCCCCCCCCCACCACACTCTCGGCACTGCTGGAGCGAGTCTGAACCCGTGAAGCACCTCACACTCTCAGCTCAAACTGCCTGCACAGAGTCAGAGAGACGGGCTCGAGAGCGGATCTGCACAGAGTCAGAGAGACGGGCTCGAGAGCGGATCTGCACAGAGTCAGAGAGACGGGCTCGAGAGCGGATCTGCACAGAGTCAGAGAGACGGGCTCGAGAGCGGATCTGCACAGAGTCAGAGAGACGGGCTCGAGAGCGCGGAGCCAGCACGGCTGAGCCACAGCGGGAACTCAGAGGGGGGCTGAGACAGGCGTGCAAGCCATCTGAGAGCACGGTCGGCCTCGAAACACATTCTAGATTACGCGTTCTGGCACGAGGCAGCGCCAGTCCGTACAGAAGCAACTGCGCCCCAGCGCGAGGCACAGCCAGATGTAGAAGCACAGCCCAGTCGTACAGCACAGGCAGCTGAAGCACACACTAACTACAACACGAGGACTGCACAGCACAGCTTGGACAGTACAGCACAGCCCAGTCTGTACAGCACAGCCTAGACTGTAAAGCACAGTAGATTTACAGCACAGCCTTGTAAAGACTAATGTACAGACAGCAGAGCCAGATCTGTACAAGCACTCCAGCCAGACTGTAAGCCACCAGCCAGCAGCCGCTATAAGCACAGCCAGACTGCAAGCACAGCCCAGTCCGTAAACACAGTGGATGTAAGCACAGCCAGACTGGCGCAAAACAGCCAGGGGCTGTACAGCAACGCGCCAGACTGTACAGCACAGCCCAGACTGCACAGCACAGCCCAGACTGTAAGTATTAACTCTTTCACTTATGCTGCAAATTTTGTCACTAAGAACACAGATCCTGCAGTGAAATGCTTATGACATATGAGTGACAGACTGACTTATAAGCTGAATTTGAGTTCCTTGATTTCCCCCCCGCCCCCCCCCCCCCCCCAGATCGGGGTTCAAACACTCCTTTGGCTAGTGCTTGACTGCTTCGTCCATAAGATTATTTTGCTGGCAGTTTGGTGAGTAAAGCAAACAAGGGAACCCTGGGTAACAAACAGATGTTGGAAAATAGCAGCAAAGCAGCAAAGGCAACTGCTGGAGGAGTTCTTTCTAACTGAAAGGGACCATTCCACACAAGAAGAGGACTAAAGTCTTGCGATGTCCCAGCCGATGGCGAGTAAATAGGAAGCAGTGACAAAAGTCTTGAAAGTCATTTGCATATAAGCACTTGGTTTTCAGTGCGCTATCTTTCGGTGACAACTGAAAACCCGTTGGCTTAGACTGTCACTTCTGATAACTGCAATAAAAAAAATGTGTTTTCAACAGGTGACAAATGTCACCCAGGCTGTGACCTGTGTGACAGGTTTATTGTTCTCTTCTGACAGCCCGTATAATAAGACCTGTCCCAAATGAGGTGAGACATCTTGGCCGTGCATCACCAGCGGCGTGTGTGAGCGCGTCCCGGTTTGCGGCCGAGCCGAGCCGTGTGCCGGCGGCTGCGTGGGGCCGGTGCCGCCGGCGTCTCTGGGTGAAACGCCCGCGGCACGTTTACCGAACGACGCGGCAGAGAGAGAGGAAGCCGCTGCTCCAGGTAAAGGCCGCTCTGCGCCGCTCACAGCGTCCGAGGCAGAGTGGCCACGATAAGGATCATCACACCTGCAAAACCCTCCAGTGCACAGCCTGCATCCAGACAGCGGCTTACACTAAACTCCCCAATCAGCAGGATGTTTAGAAATGACTTCAGCATGCTTTCACGTCAAGTGCCTTAACAGGCTGTACACTTTTGATTTATGAGCCCCTCTCAAAATAAATAAATTAATGTATAAAAATATCATAAAAGTTATATTACAAATTAGAAAACCTGGAGGGCAACAGTCTCTGCCATTTTTTGAGGGTTCCTTTTAATCGGTATTCAATTGAGCTTATTGGAAAAAAAGTGAAGCACTTAAGTGCTGAAACACAGCAAAAATCTGCTGACACTGAGCAACCCCAGGACTGGAGTCAAACCTGCAGACACTGCGGCCCTCCAGGACTGGAGTTAAACCTGCAGCCACTGCAGCCCTCCAGGACTGGAGTCAAACCTGCAGACACTGCGGCCCCCAGGACTGGAGTTAAACCTGCAGCCACTGCAGCCCTCCAGGACTGGAGTTAAACCTGCAGACACTGCAGCCCTCCAGGACTGGAGTTAAACCTGCAGACACTGCGGCCCCCCAGGACTGGAGTTAAACCTGCAGCCACTGCAGCCCTCCAGGACTGGAGTTAAACCTGCAGACACTGCGGCCCTCCAGGACTGGAGTCAAACCTGCAGCCACTGCGGCCCTCCAGGACTGGAGTCAAACCTGCAGACACTGCGGCCCTCCAGGACTGGAGTCAAACCTGCAGCCACTGCGGCCCTCCAGGACTGGAGTCAAACCTGCAGCCACTGCGGCCCTCCAGGACTGGAGTCAAACCTGCAGCCACTGCGGCCCTCCAGGACTGGAGTCTAAACCTGCAGCCACTGCGCCCTCCAGACTGGAGTTAAACCTGCAGCCCCTGCGGCCCTCCAGGACTGGAGTCAAACCTGCAGACACTGCGGCCCTCCAGGACTGGAGTCAAACCTGCAGCCGCTGCGGCCCTCCAGGACTGGAGTTAAACCTGCAGCCACTGCGGCCCTCCAGGACTGGAGTTAAACCTGCAGACACTGCGGCCCTCCAGGACTGGAGTTAAACCTGCAGACGCTGCGACCCTCCAGGACTGGAGTTAAACCTACAGGCGCTGCGACCCTCCAGGACTGGAGTTTGGGATCCCTTACAAACTGACAGTGGCATTTTTACGCAAGACAACAGAGAAGAGCAATGATTACTCGCGCTTCATGAAGCAGAACCTGAAGGGAGATGATAACACCACAGTCACTGTCACTACTAGGGTTATTTTTTGAGCGTTGTGGAAGCTTTTAATTAAACGGTGATACTCTGCTCTGTGCTTTACAATCTAACAAAGCTGAGACTGGTGTGCACTCCTAAACACACGTTCACACACTACTCCGAGTAAGATACAGCAAGTACACAGTATGCACTCTAACCCCCAGACATGCTCCAGCACACCTGGCAGGACCACAGCCAGCACTTTATACTTCATCCACACTCCCCAGTCCCACAGGTACTCGCCATTTTATTCCCAAAATTCAGACAGAATGAAGAAGGTACAAACACTTCTCCTCTCTAGGAAAATACAGCATTCTGGATAAATGAAGGATTTATAAGTACGAATATATAGATATAAAATTCACAGCAGGCAAATCTAATCATGTTCTCTCTGCTCACTCACACACTGTACCTGGTGACGTGTTGCTGAAATGAAAGGCAGCCCACAGCACCATGTGCACTAAAGCCGTAGAGCTGAAATCTGCAGCTCTGAAAGCAGCCCTTTGAAACCGATTTACCCAGCTAACGTTACATAACTGTGCCAATGATTACACCTAGCTACAGAGCCAGAGACCGTTTACAATATTTAAATAAATCTGTGTGTCAACATCGCTTGGCAAATGCCTTCTCTTTCAGGGACAGTATTGCTTACCTTGCCTATATGCACAGGTGTATTTGCATTGCTTATTGGCTTTTTTTTTTTTTTTTTTTTAATCATTCAGCTGATCCAAGTAACCGTGATCTCACAAATTAACCGTAAAAATAAAAAAATGCTTGCAATGCTTGACCTTTGTGCATTGTTCCATGTCTATTATAATAAGGTAATGGTATAATGATGATGCAAATCCTACCAGCACCTGCCCCCCTGCCCCCCTGCCCACCTGCCCCCCTGCCCCCCTGCCCACCTGCCCACCTGCCCCCCTGCCCCCCTGCCCCCTGAACCTCAGCAGCACGACCAAAAGCGGATTATTTGGATTCTGTTTTTGCGGAATGGAAGTTTCAGCGCTCGGGACAGAGCGCAGCGACTCGTCTGAACCTCCCGCGTGAGCGACGCTCAGAGACGAGGCCCCTCCTTCCTGTCTCAGGGGCTGCTTCCTGCGGAATGCTCCGGAACACGGCGAGCGCTTCCTGCCAGCTCACGGCGCTGGCGTGGGGACGGCCCGCCGAGCGGCGCCCGCTCGCCCCGTCCCGCCGGGCCGTCCCGCTACCCCATCCCGCTCGCCCCGTCCCGCTCACGCCCCGGCCCAGCTCGGGCAGAGAGCCCGCTCTCCCCCGTGCTCCTCCACTCCTCCCCCCTCCCCCGACCGCTGCTCGGCTTCCTGCACCCCTGGCCCGCGAGCCGCCCCAGAGATGAGCTCTCAGATCTACTGCGCTGGAAAATGAAGCTGCGTCAAGCTTTTCCCTCCATATTTTTCCCCTTTTTTAATCATTTCATACACGTCATTATTTTTTTCCCCTATATATCACGGGGGGGCCGGGGGAGCCGGTGGGGCCGGGTAATGCAGCGGTGGTTTGTCATTCCCTGTCGGCCGGACGGGACAGTTGTGCAGTAGCTAATTACGCGCGGCAGTTCCTCTTCCTCGCAGCCGCGCGCGGTAATCTGGCGGAGACGGGCGGGGAGAGCGATGGCGGCGGCGCCCGGCGGCTCACTGTAGCGAGCGCGTCCGTGCTCCTCACGAACCGGGCGGGTGCACACCACGCCTCACGTCCCGGCAGCACACACAAGGTGGACAGGTGGGGGTGGGGGTGGGGCGGGTTCCCCTCCGAAGGGATCTGCGGGGTACCCTATGGACCCATGTGGGCCAAACTGACCCGCGATTTCACCAGCTCCAGGACGCATTCAGGATCCCACCACTCCCAGCGGGACTGACATGGCTTCCAAATGTGTTTTTAGAGAATATTAAAAACTGAGGGGCTCTCGCTGTAGTGAACAATGTGCTTGGAGGAGGGCCCGATCGTATTTTCATTTCCTCTTTTCAGGGCGCCTGGGAGAAGGTGGGGTACAATCCCATCAGCACGCTTCCCCCCCAAACTCCCCCCCCTCCCCCCCCCACGTGGCACGCTGGGACGGCTCGTGGTTCCCCGTGGTGTCGCACAGCGTCCGTGACGTCTGATGAGACTTTGCGTGCTGCATTTTAACCCCACACCAGTGTGCAGAAGGACACACAGCACCGCACTTCCAGACTGCAATGACAAACCAAAACCCAACAGAATCAGCGTGTGTGAGAGAGTGTGCGTCTGTGTGTGTGAGACTGAGAGAAACAGAGAGAGAGTGTGTGTGTGTGTGTGGGTGTGAGAGACAGAGAGAAACAGAGAGAGTGTGTGTGTGTGTGTGTGTGTGAGAAAGAGCGAGAGCGAGAGAGAGAGAGTGTGAGTGTGCGCACGTGAGCGTGTTTGCAGAGGCTTGGGTGCTGAGCTGTGGAGTTGTGCATTATGCAAGGGGCACAGCAGCTCTGAGTCATAAATCTGGCAGCTCCCAGCAGGCAGTGCTGCATTATGAGCGCTGAGCGCTGTATTTCAGCACTAGCGCTGGCCCAGCACACACACTGCCTGCATTACATCACCCGCAGAGTGAGGGCCAGGACTGCACACTGCCTGCATTACATCACCTGCAGAGTGAGGGCCAGGACTGCACACTGCCTGCATTACATCACCTGCAGAGTGAGGGCCAGGACTGCACACTGCCTGCATTACATCACCTGCAGAGTGAGGGCCAGGACTACACACTGCCTGCATGACATCACCCGCAGAGTGAGGGCCAGGACTGCACACTGCCTGCATGACATCACCCGCAGAGTGAGGGCCAGGACTGCACACTGCCTGCATTACATCACCTGCAGAGTGAGGGCCAGGACTGCACACTGCCTGCATTACATCACCTGCAGAGTGAGGGCCAGGACTGCACACTGCCTGCATTACATCACCTGCAGAGTGAGGGCCAGGACTACACACTGCCTGCATTACATCACCTGCAGAGTGAGGGCCAGGACTGCACACTGCCTGCATTACATCACCCACAGAGTGAGGGCCAGGACTACACACTGCCTACATTACATCACCTGCAGAGTGAGGGCCAGGACTACACACTGCCTACATTACATCACCTGCAGAGTGAGGGCCAGGACTGCACACTGCCTGCATTACATCACCCGCAGAGTGAGGGCCAGGACTGCACACTGCCTGCATGACATCACCTGCAGAGTGAGGGCCAGGACTGCACACTGCCTGCATTACATCACCCGCAGAGTGAGGGCCAGGACTGCACACTGCCTGCATTACATCACCCGCAGAGTGAGGGCCAGGACTGCACACTGCCTGCATTACATCACCCGCAGAGTGAGGGCCAGGACTGCACACTGCCTGCATTACATCACCTGCAGAGTGAGGGCCAGGGCCAGGACTGCACACTGCCTGCATTACATCACCCGCAGAGTGAGGGCCAGGACTGCACACTGCCTGCATAACATCACCTGCAGAGTGAGGGCCAGGACTGCACACTGCCTGCATAACATCACCTGCAGAGTGGGTGCAGGTTTGTGTTTTAGCTGAGCACTAGGACACCCGATTCAGCTTTAACCAATCACGGTCTTCCATCGGGACCTTGATTAGCAGAAACAGGTGCCTTGGTGCTGGTGTTCAACATGAGTTTGAGAAAAGACGGGTGAGACCGTTGCCGGGGGCAGGCACGTACCTGACGACGGGCTCCGGGATGGCCTCCACGTAGGCGGGAACCTGGACGCCCTTCTCCCACTCCTGCCTCCAGGGGTCGGACAGCAGGTAGAACTCCTCCGGGCCCAGCTGGGCCGAGTCCGGCAGCTTCATGGCCGTGATGAAGTCCGTGCGGAACACCTGCCACGGGGGGGGAGAAAAGGGCGCGGTCAGCCTCCAGCCAATCAGCTGCTGTCGCAGGGTCACATGACACAGCAGGCTGGAGCAGGGCACTGAGCGACAGAGCGAAGGAAACGGTGAGAACTGCCAAGAGCACTCCTGACCTTTGACCCCTGACGACCCCAGACAGGGAAGAGAAGCGTAATCCGGCTGTGCTCCCGGCCAGATCACAGCAGCCCGTGCAGATCAAACGCACCGCTTCACTGGAGCCCGCAGTTTAACCTCAACTTGCTAACCCGCCCCACTCCAAACCTGCCCAACACCTCCACACCAGCCCCACTCCAAACCTGCCCAACACCTCCACACCAGCCCCTGTGTGCACAGGCAGCACCATGACGACAGCGCATGAACACAGGCAGCGCCATGACGACGGCGCATGAACACAGGCAGCACCATGACGACAGCGCATGAACACAGGCAGCACCATGGCGACAGCGCATGTACACAGGCAGCACCATGACGACGGCGCATGAACACTGGACACGTACGGACGGATCAAAGACAGAGGCCAGGTAGGAGCGCGTCTTTCAGCCCAAAAATCCGGCCGTGCAGAGGGACGCTGTACCCTCAGGCACTCAGGACCCCCCCTCAAGCGGATGGGGAGCAGGGCAGCCCTGATATCAGATCCCCCCCCCCCCCAGCCGGACTCAAGGACACGAGCAGCTGTGCGTTAGCCGGAGAGTTCGGGCTCCTGACACCACCGCCGTTACACACTTCATCATCCCTTTACGAGCGGGGCGTCCCGGCCGTGTTAGCCCCGCCCCCGCCACCCCCCCACACCGCAGAGAGCGCCAGCACCCACACCCGCACACGTCCAAACAATCACATATTCTTATTAAAGCCGCCAGACCAGGGGAGGGGGAGGGGGGGCGCCTGTGACTGACTGCCTATTACTTCAGCCACCACAACACCCCCCTCACCCCCGCGCCCCGCCCCCGCCCCCCGCCCCCCTCGCCTTGCCCGGGCGCGTGGATTTACTGAGGCGGGCGTGTGGGTGGGGGAGGAAGGGAGAGAGTGGGGGGGGGGGTCCAGAGAGTGATATACTGTTAAATACAAATGCAGGGTGGGAGAGAGTGATCCCGGGGGTGTGTGTCTGCGTGTGTGTGTGTGTGCGAGCGCATGTGCGTGCGTGTGTGTGCGTCTGTGTGTGTCTGTGCGTGCGTGTGTGTGCGCGTGTGTGTCTGTGCGTGCGTGTGTGCGCGTGTGTGTCTGTGCGTGCGTGTGTGTGCGCGTGTGTGTCTTAAATCAGAGCTGCACTCCACACTGCTGCAGGGCTGTCCTGCCTGTGATTCATTTTTACTGCCACATGTTTATACAACTGAAGCACAGCTAATTAATGTCAGCGAAATAGAATTACAAGGTGCCTGCTTTTTACTGTCTTTCTCTCTCCCTCTCACTCTCTCTCTTTCTCTCTCTCTCTCCCTCCCTCTCTCCCTTCCTCCTTTCCCCCGCCCCACTCACTCTCTCATGCCAAACAGTTTGGCTGCCCACGCAGCCCCGGCAACACGTCGCCGTGGTGACCGCCCGCAGGGCCTGACAACAGCGGGACAGCAAGCATGTGACTCAACTCAACACCTCCCCAAACCTGCACCCCTGTCCCATACAGTCACCTCCCCA
The DNA here is from genome assembly GCF_018555375.3 of Anguilla rostrata. Classification (NCBI taxonomy): domain Eukaryota; kingdom Metazoa; phylum Chordata; class Actinopteri; order Anguilliformes; family Anguillidae; genus Anguilla; species Anguilla rostrata. The sequence continues at coordinate 2,459,470 of NC_057941.1, forward strand.
AACCGCACCTGTCACAGCCCTCCCCAAACCACACCCCTGTCCCGTACAGTCACCTCCTCAACCTGCAGCCCTGTCCCATCGTCACCTCCCCAACCGCACCCTGTCCATACGTCACCTCCCCAAACCTGCACCCGTCCCATACAGTCACCTCCCAAACCTGCAGCCCTGTCCCGTACAAGTCACCTCCCCAAACCGCACCCTGTCCCATACAAATCACCTCCCCAAACCTGCAGCCCTGTCCCTACAGCTCACCTCCCCAAACCTGCAGCCCTGTCCCTACAGTCACCTCCCCAAACCTGCAGCCCTGTCCCATACAGTCACCTCCCCAAACCTGCAGCCCTGTCCCGTACAGTCACCTCCCCAAACCTGCAGCCCTGTCCCGTACAGTCACCTCCCCAAACCTGCAGCCCTGTCCCGTACAGACCACCTCCCCAAACCTGCAGCCCTGTCCCATACAGTCACCTCCCCAAACCTGCAGCCCTGTCCCGTACATCACCTCCCCAAACCTGCACCCTGTCCCTACAGTCACCTCCCCAAACCTGCACCCGTCCCTACAGTCACCTCCCCAAACCTGCAGCCCTGTCCCATACAGTCACCTCCCCAAACCTGCAGCCCTGTCCCATACAGTCACCTCCCCAAACCTGCAGCCCTGTCCCATACAGTCACCTCCCCAAACCTGCAGCCCTGTCCCGTACAGTCACCTCCCCAAACCAGCACCCCTGTCCCGTACAGTCACCTCCCCACACCAGCACCCCTGTCCCATACAGTCACCTCCCCAAACCTGCAGCCCTGTCCCATACAGTCACCTCCCCAAACCTGCAGCCCTGTCCCATACAGTCACCTCCCCAAACCTGCAGCCCTGTCCCGTACAGTCACCTCCCCAAACCTGCAGCCCTGTCCCATACAGTCACCTCCCCAAACCTGCACCCCTGTCCCGTACAGTCACCTCCCCAAACCTGCAGCCCTGTCCCGTACAGTCACCTCCCAAACCGCAGCCCTGTCCCGTACAGTCACCTCCCCAACCTGCAAAACAGGGAAGTGCTCCACCCGCGTATACTCCCACTACTGCTAGAAATGACTCCTATCCAGACGCTCCCAAACTGCATGCCCTTCCTCTGGATGACAATTAACCCGGAAACAGAAGGAAGGACTACCCATGATCATGAAGAGGCAGAGAAGGTCGAGCAATCATCGCCCCAGCCCATCCAAGGCCAAACCCTGTAACGCCAAACTGCAGCCTGGCGGAGAAGCCTCTGGCCAAATCGCGGCAAACCCAGCGTGCTGATTTGGGGTTGGCTGGCGTAGGCTGCTAGCCCTGCGGCGCGCTCTCACGGTAGCATCAGCGAAACAGGGACGGGAGCGGAGCCTTCTGCTGCACACGCTGGCTCTCACCCCCCCCCCCAATTTACAGAGGACTTCACCATGAGAGACAGGTCTACAGGCTCCAATGGTCCTTCCCATTTTGGGGGATGGGGGGGGGGGGGGTGTTGTAATAAGTTAGGAACACAGAGCAGCACGAAACTCAAGTGCTGTGACTTCATCGTTCAGCAGGGAGACAGATGTCGAGGACAGACAGACGCAGTTTAATTTTAGCCCGCCTGTGGCTTTAATGAGGGGGTTTTTTTTTTTTTGGTTTTTTTTTTTGAAGGTTTGGAGCAGTTTCGAGGAAAGCTACGTGAGCTCTAGCGTTCATGCGGACCGCAGGACCACATGACTCAGGGCCGAGAGAGGGAAACCAGCACGGGCCAACCGGGAGAGAGAGGGAGGGAGGGGGCGGCGACCCCCCGGAACTGAAGCCGCGTAAGAAAAATAAATAAAAAAAACACAGCCAGTGGGAGAGCCATATAAAAGCGCAGTCTAAAAAAAAAAAAATATATATAAATAAAATAAAAACTCATTCAATCGCTGCCGGAACGGCACAAAACCAAAAGCTCTTCTCTTCCCATGATCCTCCGCTCCGCGCGCACACGCTCGTCTCCCCATCTTCTTTTCTCCCTTAGAAACCGGCTGCCCCGGCGTTCAGTCCCCATTCATCGCGCTCCAATAGAAGTCATTTCCAGGCACATTATTCCCCACTTCCAGCCCGCCAATTACGTCTCTGAAAGGGGGCGAATTCATGCTCTCCCAAAAAAGAAAAATAAATAAATAAATAAATACATTTTTACATTTTGATCGCATAAAAGCAAGAAAGATTTCTATGGATACAAACTTCTATGGATAGGTTTTTTCAACAATTTTTTAAATTTTTTTATTGAAAGGTTATTTCATTCAGAAGCAACAAACCTCCCTCAGCAATGTCAGTTCAAAGAGGCTGCCACCTCCAACAGCCAAGCTTACAGTCGGCACAACGAGAATGTGTGAGGTTTTAGATATCAGACATCGCTGCACAGGCACAACCGCAGGCAGGAAATGCACAGCCCTGGTTGGTGAATTAAGACAAAAAAAAGGACGATCACTACAGCAACCCAAAACCAAACCAAACCGAACACGAGCTACAGGAGCACGTCAAGTAAATTCTCATCCTCTGCTGGTTTTCCTTCCAGCAAAAGACCGCAAATCGCACCATTTTCCGCTCGTAACCAAAACGTGCAGGAGGAGGCTGAGCAGAAAATGACATTCTATACTTGTGAACAAATTTGTTGTTGAGCAGCACCGACTTCCTGCGGTTATGCAGAGGGATAAACTCTTCTCCTTCTCCCGGCCTGTGAGGATTTCTGTGGTTTTAACTGAAGTGCAGCTCCAGGGAAATGTAGTCATTTTCCTCCGATTTGTTGCCATGGCCTCGACAGACCAAAGCAAGCGTGATGCACACGGCCAAGCGGCAGATAAAGGACAGCTCTCACCTATCAGAGCGGAGCGTGGTAAAAACACTCCGGCACTAATCACCCTGGGAGGCTCCACACTGGGAGAACACAACAGCGCAACAGAGCGTCTATTCTTAAAGACAGCAGGCTTTGGGTCAACCGGAGAGGAAGACGGTTCAAAAAAAGAGAGGAAAAGAAAGCTTGGAAACGATCCGGCAGTCTGCTGGAGCAGCACTGCCTCCCACCTGCTTTCACACACCAGGTCTGCTGCTCCTCCAGTGAGGTTCTCCTGCTCCTCCAGTCGTGGAGGTTCTCCTGCTCCTCCAGTCGTGGAGGTTCTCCTGCTCCTCCAGTCGTGGAGGTTCTCCTGCTCCTCCAGTCGTGGAGGTTCTCCTGCTCCTCCAGTCGTGGAGGTTCTCCTGCTCCTCCAGTCGTGGAGGTTCTCCTGCTCCTCCAGTCGTGGAGGTTCTCCTGCTCCTCCAGTGCCTGCCCCAGTTGGGTCCTGCCCCTGGTCTGGAAGGACGCGGTCCAGCTGTTGGAGCGACTATGGCGGCAAGATGGCACGTACCCTGAGCCGTGGATGCCGGCCGTATAATGCGGGCACACTGAGACCCTGCGCGGCGTGGAAACGAGCGCAGCAGCGCCTCCAGCGCGCGCAGCTGCGGTCGCCATGGATCCACACAGATGTTCCAGCCCGGATTAATGAGCTCAGCCAGCTGTTTGACGTCCCCGTCGGTGGGCGTGGACAGATGTGGGCTTCTGGATCCACCGATTCGTTTTAATTTTTCAAATTATGTAGCTTTTCTTCTGTTCCTTCCTTTTTTTTTTTTTATTTCTTACAGTTGGTGGCATTTCATAGAAATCTGGCAGCCTGGATCATCGGGGCTTAGAATTCCCCAAGAGCGGCAGGAAGGCAGGAAGCTTCACCAGGGGCACGTTTCCAACCAGAAGATCGCACTTCACCCTCTTTTCCAGAGTCATTTTCACACTTTTGTTTTGGGAAATGGGCCCCAATTTGGAACATTTTGGGCATTTTGGATCAGTGTTTTTAGACAGCTGCATCCTCGGGGAACAGTCAGGGTCCAACGATCGGCCCGACCGGCCAAGTTATCATGAGCCAATTCATAATTTAGTTTGTTCAGATTTCTGTTTGGAGGGACTACCGCCAGTCCAGAAGACCGAAGTTGTGTGAGGGAAAAAAAAAAAACAGGCTGAGGCTGAGAGCACGTTCACGACCAAAAATCCTGACCAATCACAGAATTGGAACTTTAGTACAGTTCAGAAACTCCTGACCAATCACAGAATGGGAACTTTAGTACAGTTCAGAAACTCCTGACCAATCACAGAATGGGAACTTCAGTACAGTTCAGAAACTCCTGACCAATCACAGAATCAGAACTCTAGTACAGTTCAGAAACTCCTGACCAATCACAGAATCAGAACTCTAGTACAGTTCAGAAACTCCTGACCAATCACAGAATGGGAACTTCAGCGCAGTTCTCTTGCCGGGCCTTACATTAGCTCGCCTGGCGTCTCATTGCTGTTTAAGAACGAGGCTGAACTAATACTGGGAAGTTAAGCAGCGTGCAAGTTAATGCTTTTCATTTCACCTCTTTTTTCACGCGGATTAATTATCATCTGTCACTGTCTTTATCGACTCACTCCATTAACTGAGCTAATGAAAGCTCGCCGCTTGTAGGCTAATGGCTAAAGGAAATTAGCATGAGTAAACTTCCATCATCGAGCTCAGGGAGCCACACATCATGACTGCTAAGTAAAACATTACACGCACCAGAGTGGCACAATTGATGTGAAGTTTCTCGAATGGGTAAAATTTTATTTTAATTCCCACCTCTTGGGTGACTGTTGCCTTTAACCCCGATTTATAAACTTGCCCTCTCGTTGTAAGTCGCCCTGGATAAGAGTGTCAGTCAAAGGCCTGTAATGTAATGTAATGCACCACTAATCTCTAATGCACTAATGCAGACGCATCGGAAACGGGGACTTTTCTTCAATGAACTCAAAACCAGGAGAGCCGTTCTCCAAACTGGCAGTTGTGTATCTTACCTCTGGTGAACGCCTCTTGTGAAAAACACCAACAGCACTGTTACGAAAACATGCCTACATTTAGGGACAAAAAAGGGTACTTTGTGTACCCATTTAGCGATGTGGGTACAGTGTACCTGTTTTAGTGGGGTTACTTCAAAAAACGGTAAGCGAGTAAACGCTTCGGGAAACCGAAACACAGTTAAATTAATATCCTTTCAGCGGCACGTGCCGATTCATTTCAGGATGAAGTGTGCCCTTCCCATGTTTTATCCATGTGTTGACAACTGGCAGAGACCACCCCATCCCCTCCCCAAATCAACCCCCCCCCCCCCCGAGACAAAACAAGTGGCGGTGCTCTGAAAACCGCCATCCTCAAGCTGAGCGGTCATTCATGGGACACAAACATCATCCCCTTCTGAAGGTGCCCCTTTCTGACACGACTAATGAAAAACAGGTTTAAAAAAAAAATTCAATCCCAACACTACTGTTAAGATAAGATGAGATATATTTTATTGAACCCCGTGGGGTAATTTGTCCTCTGTATTTGACCCAAACATAGCCGCTTAGGAGCAGTGGGCAGCCGCAGTGCAGCGCCCGGGGACCAACTCCAGCTCTGAGGCCAGTGCCTTGGTCAAGGGCAACGGCAGGAGTGTACCTGAGCTGGCATGCATGTCTCTCAGTGTGTGAGGAAACCAGAGCGCACGGAGGAAGCCCACACGAACACGGGGAGAACACGCAACTCCTCGTACTCGTGAAGACGACCCGGCCGGCCAGGACTCAAAGCCACAGCCTCCTCCTTCCGAGGCAGCAGTGCTAGAGCAGGGAGGAGTTTGAAACGGTGCGCCAACAAATGTTGCCGTTCAGAGAGAAGAAAAAAAAAAAAGAGGCAAAATGGCTTGGAGGCATTTAACAGGGCTAACACAAGGGCACCGCCGGGACTGCTAGGACTGAATTAGCAGGACAGCCGACACTCGGCTCACACAAGGCCCTGACACTGGAGGACTGGCGCTCCTGGAAGACCCTGCGGCGGGACACTCACCTCCGACGGCTTCTTCGGCTCCTGGCGGGCCCAGGTGCTGCTGGTGCCCGTGGTCTTGGAGCACCTCGACCAGGTGGTCACATGACCTGCGGGAGGGAAAAATAAATAAATCATTAAATAAATCGGCCGAGTTTGATCAAAAGGCCATCTCCTCAGACAACTCAAAAATGTGTCAGAACACTGACCTTTCACCGTGTAAGATCACAAATATGTGAGTACAATGTTCTTAACTGAACGTTCTAATGCTGATGTCACAACCACTGCTGGTGACTGAAAGCAGCGGAGTTCTAGAACACCAACTTGTGAACTGTGAAAACATTCCAGAACACCCTACACTTCAAAGAGCTAAAGGACAAATTCACCACACTGGATTTAATCCATTACATCAACATTACATTAAATTCATTTAGCAGATGCTCTTCTCCAAACTAACTCACAAGCTGGAGCAACTTACAATCCAAACGTCGTTACTTGCTTATTGCATTGTACAGCTCGATAGCTTGGAATCATTTTTGTAAGTTATCAAACTTTTTTCTTTTCTTAACCCTGTCCTGCTCTGTAAAACAGGGATTCCTACTTAGCATTGCAATAAGATTCCCACCAGGCATTTCACAAGCATCTCAGACATCATTACGGACTTTGAGCTGCGAGAGCTGAGAGGGAGGGGAACAGACACGGCTGTCCACGCTCCATCACACCTCTCATCGCATCATGAAGATAAATCTCCGTCACACTGTGCAGTTCCTGTACAGACACACAGCTGTATCGCCTCCGTTTAGGGGACTGACGCGGCCCGAGACTCTAAACAGGCGGGAAGAAGCAGACCCCCCCGTTGCTCCGGGTGTCAGCCCCCCGGAAGAGGAGGAGGAGCGGAGGAGGAGGAGGAGGAGGAGGAGGAGGAGGAGCGGAGGAGGAGGAGGAGGAGGAGCGGAGGAGGAGGAGGAGGAGGGGAGGAGGAGGAGGAGGATCGGAGAGCGAGGGGGCGGGGACTCAGGGAAAATCACAGGCTGAGCGACTCACGGCTGGACAGCGTCCGGCTGGGGCCGGACTGTCCAACGACTCGCTACTTCAGACAGCGCTCTGGCGGCAGGTGTGTCTCTGGGGGCCTCAAACCAACGCTTTATTAATAGGACTTAAATCACCCTCCACCAAGCCGCGAGAAGTGCTAAAGTCCCCACAGCAAACGCGAAGCGCTAATCTGCAATGGACTAGCATCGCACACTCTCGCCGAGCTGCCCGGACAGCTCTGCTACTGTCGCATTCGCGCAGGTCCCTGTCAATCAAGCAGCCACTCGGGGCGGAGCGTTTCGAGAGAGGGTGAGAGGAGGGAGAGAGAGAGGGAGGGAAGGAGAGAGAGAGAAAGGGACAGAGAGAGTGAGAGGGAGGGTGAAAGAGAAAGAGCAATCGAGCGTCACACCAGGTGAACCTCCCCCCACCCCCCGGCGTCTTCCTCAAAATAGTCCTCCTCCTCGGCGCCCGCGGTCGCTTTGCTCGGCTCGTCGTGCGTTGGCGGCCCAACACGTCGCTCGCCCGCCGTTAATCTCTCTCCGTTTAGTCTGAGCGGGGAGAGCGAGAGAGAGCGCCTCGCGCTCCAAACTAATTAGTCTCCAGCGGTGCCAGTCCCTCCCCGTGCCCGCGCTGTGCCCTCCCCGTGCCCGCCCCAGCCTGGGTACTCACTGTCGGTGGTGTCCGAGTCGTTGCTGCTGGTGGAGTACTTCCTCCTCTTGGTCTCGCTCTCCATCTGCAGGGAGAGACAGAGAAACGGGGGGGGTGTGGTGGGGGTGGGGGAGGGGGGGTGGGGTGTGTTTGAGTGTTAGTGGTTCGGTTCGTGGACCCGGGCGTGCCAGTTCCTCCCCTGGCACCCCCGTACCAGCTGTGCCCACTCTCTGATACCAGAACAGCAGGGCGTGGCAGACACATCTGACACACTCTCTCACACATATACACACACACACACACACACACACAAGCTCTCTCTCTCTCACACACACGCATACACACGCTCTCTCACACACACACACGCTCTCTCGCTCTCCCTCTCTCACACACACACACACACACACACACACAGGTCCAGGGGAAAGAGCGGAAGGAGAGAACGGGCAGTGTCTGTGCAGATTTATGTGGCTATAAAAGCAGTCCTTTCCCCACTAATACAGCTATACTGCTCTTCTCCCTGCAAGCCCTCCGCTCTCAAACTTTACAGCCGACATTTAGACTGGCAAACAGCGCCATACCAAACACCTCCCCTAACCCTAACCCTGCACAGCCTTCCGCTCTCAAACTTTACAGCCGACATTTAGACTGGCAAACAGCACCATACCAAACACCTCCCCTAACCCTAACCCTGCACAGCCTTCCGCTCTCAAACTTTACAGCCGACATTTAGACTGGCAAACAGCGCCAGACCAAACACCTCCCCTAACCCTAACCCCTAACCCCAACACCTAACCCAAAACCAAACACCAAACCTAAACCCTAACCCTGCACAGCCCCCCGCTCTCAAACTTTACAGCTGACATTTAGACTGGCAAACAGCGCCATACCAAACACCTCCCCTAACCCTAACCCTGCATAGCCCCCCGCTCTCAAACTTTACAGCCGACATTTAGACTGGCAAACAGCGCCATACCAAACACCTCCCCTAACCCTAACCCTGCACAGCCCCCCGCTCCCCAACTTTACAGCCGACATTTAGACTGGCAAACAGCACCAGACCAAACACCCGCCCTAACACTAACACCTAACCCCAACACCTAACCCTAAACCTAACACCGCCCACCCCTCACACAGCAGATCGATGCGGCCGATCGGTCCTCCCCCGCGGGACCGTCCCGGAGCGAAACCCTAACCCCGCACCGCGCCTCCCCAAAGCACCGCGCCAAGAAGGAACCAGAGACACGAAAGAAACAGTCTTCCCACACCGGACCATAGAAACACTCTTCCCACACCGGACCATAGAAACTCTCTTCCCACACCGGACCATAGAAACACTCTTCCCACACCGGACCATAGAAACACTCTTCCCACACCGGACCATAGAAACACTCTTCCCACACCGGACCATAGAAACTCTCTTCCCACACCGGACCATAGAAACACTCTTACCACACCGGACCCTAGAAACTCTCTTCCACACCCGGACCATAGAAACACTCTTCCCACACCGGACCATAGAAACACTCTTCCCACACCGGACCATAGAAACACTCTTCCCACACCGGACCACAGAAACTCTCTTCCCACACCGGACCATAGAAACTCTCTTCCCACACCGGACCATAGAAACACTCTTCCCACACCGGACCACAGAAACTCTCTTCCCACACCGGACCACAGAAACTCTCTTCCCACACCGGACCATAGAAACTCTCTTCCCACACCGGACCATAGAAACACTCTTCCCACACCGGACCATAGAAACAGTCTTCCCACACCGGACCATAGAAACACTCTTCCCACACCGCACCATAAAATCACTCTTCCCACAGCACACCATAGAAACACTCTTCCCAAACTGCACCATAGAAACTCTCTTCCCACACCGGCCCTAGAAACACTCTTCCCACACCAGACCATAGAAACACTCTTCCCACACCGGACCATAGAAACACTCTTCCCACACTGGACCATAGAAACTCTCTTCCCAAACCGCACCATAAAATCACTCTTCCCACAGCACACCATAGAAACTCTCTTCCCAAACTGCACCATAGAAACTTTACGACACCTCATCATAGAAACTCTGCCATGCCAAACCATAGAAACTCTCCTGCACCGAACCATAGAAACAGTCATCTGAAACTGCACCATAGAATCACTCTTCCCACAGAGCACCATAAAAACTCTCCCACACCGCACTATAGAAACACTCTTCCCACACACCATAGAAACTCTTCCCACACAAAACCACAGAAACACTCTTCCCACACCACACCTTAGAAATTATCCTACACCGCACCATAGAAACTCTCTAACCCACACTGCACCATACATTTTCCACCGCAAACCTTAAAAACATAAAACAGGTTCCCCTAACAGGTCTTTTTTGGACTGGCAGAAAGGTGGAGACAGGGTTAGGGATAGGGTTGGCAGCTGCCCTCCTGAGAGCTCGCTGCTGCAGGAGACAGACGCAGTCAGCATGGTCAGACCAGCCAGGGGGCGACGAGCGAGCCTAGCCAATCGGCTCTCTCTCTTCTCCCGCTACGCAGACCCGCCAGCCGATGACCAAAACCGCCCCAAAACTCAAATTACCGGGCTTGTTGCCGAGCAGCCACCACACCGAAGACACCCGCCAGCGGAAATCAGCTACCGGGGCTTCCAAACGGGCCAGAGCGCGCAGACTCCTCCGACGCAAAGAAAAACGTGAACGCGTTTGCTTTTATTATGCTGTTCCTAAAGAGGCGGTCAGTACCCACAATCCCCTGCAGAGGCCTGGTTGTGTACAGCGCGCTCACGGGGCACTGTCACTGAGCCCCAGAGGAGCTGCATCCTGCTCAAGCGGCGGAGGCGGAGGGGGGGGGGGGGCGGACGGGGGGGGGCTCCACAGCGAGGCCGTTTCAGAGAGGATGTAAACACAGCAGCCACGTGTGAAGCCAGCCGAGCCCCGCCCCCTCGCCATGATGACGGACAGCTCACT